>NC_056743.1:1582940406-1583075406 GCF_019279795.1 Protopterus annectens
TCTACACAGATATATCTGTCTGTATGTGTGTGCCATACACACACAAGGTCCACACTGTTGTAAGTCCCTGGACCTCACGGCTGACCTGTTGGGCCTTGCTGCAACATGAACAGGTGTCACATGTGAGCACACAGTAATATTAGAGGGTGTATACATAGCTGCAAATGCTAGATTAGCATACTAGCCTGGTGCAGCAGTTGCCAATGCTAAGCTACACGTTGATATGACTATCATGCATGTGTTACTCTGTCACATCCATGTTTATATAGCTGTATGTGCTACTCCCCCAAATAGCCATTGTCCACACTACTGTACAGAACACAGATAACATGGATCAGATGTTTGACATTTAATGCTGAGCTACATATATCACAGTTATGTCCCACTGCACACAGCTACACACTGACTTGTCCATGGCAGTAGTTATGCAGGGCATCTGTGCATAGATACGTACTGCTGCCACATATTGATGTTTCAAAGTATGTAGCATAGTCTTCAAATATATCTACTCCAGTAAATACATATATGTTACATACCTTTCCTTTGTATGTGTTGGTAGTATTCAGTTCCGTGTGTCTTTGCCTGTTTTTTTTCAGCTGGTGTGGGTGGGTGTGTGTCTCTCTCTCTCTCTCTCTCTCTCTCTGTCTCTCGCTCTCTCAGTATCTGCAATGGGATGATTGCATGTGTGGCCAGCAAGTACAGCCTGCTTTTATAGGTATCTGCACATGTGCATGTGATGGTCTCTGCACCAATTGGTGGCCACCATTAGGTAATTGCATGCAGCCTGCTGTGTGGTAATTGCAGTACTCACTGTCATAGCAACCCAATGCTATAAATTGGTATGTCAGGTAGGCATAGCCCTTTCAGCTTTCCAAAGTGGGGCCCATGCTTGTTTTCTGTGGACACCGTTGTGTAAGTCAGAAGGTTGGTATAGTTCTTATATCTGAAGCTAGGGATGTAGCCAGTGATTTAAATGTTGTACTCAGACCTGAATGTTGCCACTTCCAGTACACAGTTGTCAGTGTAGGATTGTACTCACCCCTACAAATGCTAACACAAGATACATGGGAGTATGTAGTTTCTTTTCTACTTATACAGTTAACTGCCATACAAAAGTAGTTATTGAGATGTATTCATTTGGCACATGAACTGTTTGTGAACTGCTATACTGTGAATATTAATGTACTCACTTCTGCACAGTTTGTGCTTTTTATTGTTGACATTAGCACAGGATGCTCAAGAAAACTGGACAGTTCCAGTACTGAGTATGCCTGCCTACAACCTTGGTAGACCCTGAACACACAGGTATATTGTACATTTGGGTGGGGATGCAGACATACAGAGAACATTATGTATTATTGTGTGAATGTTATCTTGCTGGATTTTAATGGTTGCTGTGTACCTGTTAGTTTAGCAGGGCAAGTAGTCTGTCTGCATAGCTCGCAACTGTGGACCTATCCAGATGGTAGCCAGACATTAGACTGTTATTCTCTGTCTGTGCAATGCACAGGTCTTTCCAACACTGGTACAATGGCATTGTTACAGTCGTTTGCTACCAGTACATGGCTACATCCTTTGGTATTTCAGTGTTGTACTCCTACATAAGGGTATGCTTGTGGAACTCCTTCCAAAGCTATTTGCACAGTGTGTAACAGCAGAAAAGTTGATATGCCTGTGTGTTTCTGCCTCGGCCAGGCCTCTGAAACACTCAGGTACATATTTGAACAGTGTGAGGTAAAGGTAGGTAAAAGTGAAGTACACTTTAAAAATATTAGGGACAGTAAGTGGAGACTTCAGGAGAACCAGTGCATATGAATTACTACACCTTTTCTGAAGTACAAGTGGTGTCTAACTCCTACATATTGTCATTATTCATTAGGAATGTAATACCCCACCTTTCTGCCTAACGTCAGTACTTTTCAGGGGATCCAGAGGGACACAGCTAACATATGTTTCAAAATCAGGGACATCCCTGATATGTAGTCACAGTTGGGATGTATGTCCTCTGCCCTAGTCAGATATGCCAGTGTTTGTCCTGCTATGATATGGTGCAGGGGTTGTAAAGTACTGCTGTAACATCATTTACTGCTAGAATGGCTGGTTCTCTTATCACAGTCATGTAATGAATTCCACAACAACTGCTGGTAAAGTTCCACAGAACAGGTTTTGTGTTATGGCATTCCTATTTTTCCTTTACATTCACTCATTCTAATGCATGATATATCTATTTCAGCAACAACCTGCTGCATATCTACTGCGGCTTAGTGGTACTTCATGCAGTCTAGTGTATCCAAGGTCCACGGTTCGAGACTGACAATGGTGTTTTATTTTGCTGCTGAGCAGAACAAGGGCCCTCACATGCAGGGTGACTAAGGCACTTTTAAGCAGTTGTAAGCGGGTTTGCGTGGGTTTGCACAAAGCTTAGCAATGCTTAGCTAAGTGCACACAAGCACACACTCGCACAAACCTGCTAACTACTGCTTAAAAGTGCTTCCTCTCGCTAACACTTGCACTCATTTCTTTGAAAGAAAAGAAAATGGGGAGATAGGACAGTGGTGAAAAAGGGGCACAGAGAGGGAAAGACAGTAGGGAAAACAGCTTGGGATGTGCAGGATGGGTGTAGGGAAGGACCATAGCTGCCCATTTATTTTACAGCAATAGCTGTGCATATGCAATAATTTTGGAGGGAAATATGAAACCTTCCACTCCTGGGAGAGGGGTGAGGACAACAAAGTATGTTTTACTGCCAATTGAATTACATTTTATATGTCCAGCAGACATGTGTGCAAAATGGGCAGCTATGTATGGGGCGTCATTTTTTTTTGAGCAGATAGTCCTTTTTTTTTCTTTTTCCAGGTGAGAGTGGAATGTGGGGTAGAGGATGTAGGTATATTTGGGGAGGTAGGTTGGGGAGGAAAACAGACAGGACAAACAAGATGCATACAGGGGTGGAATATGACACATGTGGTGGGTGAACACCATTGACGGGGAAGGATGTTTGGAAATCACAAGCCCATGAGCCCACAGATAGCAACAGTGGAACTGAGATCCCCACCCATGGGCAGTCACCACTGCACCTTCACAGCCCAAAGGGTGGTTGTGCTGGGAGCTGTGTAGGAGGGGCAGGCTCACCCGTGAGTCACGCCACTCGTGCCTCAAGCTGGCATAGAGGATCAGCAACAGAACGCTCAATCTCCCTACACACCACAGCCCGGACCGTTCGGAGGATGATAGGTGGCCCTCCTCCACCCATGCTTGCACAGGGGGGATGAGCCCCATACCCTGCAGCACTTCCACCTGAAGGTGGCACAGGGCCAACGGAGGAGGAGGTCCCAGGCTGGGCACTGGACCTGCCGGTGCCAGGTGCCATCGCCAGCTGAGGTGGGACAGGTGGGTCCGCTGGGACCAGCCTTCCCATACGTTCTATGTTTAGGAGGATTTAATGAAAATATGGGTTAGTAACAGTCAACAGTATTCCCAATTAATTATAACAGCATGCAGAAGTATTCCCATTAACCCAACACACCAGAGTTCCAACAGTTGAACAGCAAGCATGACACATGCATATATGGAACAACAGTGGTCATTACAACAACAACAAAAAAAAAATCATCTGATTTTACTGTACTTGTGTTTCTACGTACTTTATTTTACTTTTGCATCATCTTAAAAGTACTCAATTGTATTTATTACTGCTTGGTATAACTCATTCTAAGCCTTTTGGTTTAAACACTGGGGCTTCGGACCAGTTGTTTTGCACTGAGAGGGTTTGTGGTCTGCACTATAGTGGCAGAACAGGTAGCTTACATCCTTCTAGGTTGGGAACTGCTGATTGAGGGCTCAGTGTCTGTTATTCTAAAAGTGTATTAATTCTGGTTTAAGCACTTGGGCTTTCAGGCCAGTTATTTTACATTAAGAGGGTTCGTGGTCTGCACTCTTGTGGGAGGAGAGGCTGGACTCTGCCCTTCTGAGCTGGGAATTTCTGGTTAAAGGCTTATAGTGCATACATATCTGAACTGTTTCTTACTGAAGTTGGTGCGCCTTGTTTGCTGTGGCATAGACTGGATTCGGGCCTGCTGGATCTAGCTTTGTTTGTGTAACTTGAGCAATAATCCAGGCATTCTCTAAAGTATTCAGCTGTATTTATTACTGCTTGGTAGTAACTTGATTAAAGTGTAGCTATCATTCTAAGTCTTTTGGATTAAGCACTTGGGCTTCAGACCAGTTGTTTTACATTAGGAAGGTATGTGGCATGCACTGTGGTGGCAGGACAGGTAGCTTTCATCCTTCTAAGTTGGGAACTGCTGATTGAAAGCCCAGTGTCTGTTATTCTTAAAGTGTATTAGTTCTGGTTTAGGCACTTGGGCTTCAGGCCAGTTATTTTACATTAAGAAGGTTCGTGGTCTGCACTCTTGTGGGAGAAGAGGCTGGACTCTGCCCTTCTGAGCTGGGAATTTCTGGTTAAAGGCTTATAGCACCTGAATATTTGAACTGTATCTTACTGAAATTGGTACACCTTGTTTGCTGTAGCATAGACTAGATCCAGGCCTGCTGAATCTAGCTTTGTTTATATGCTTGTTGTTTGTTTGCTTGTTATTTCCCCGGAATGCTAATTCTACCTAATACGCGGCTTCTCAGTGTTTCTGTGGATCACTAGTGATATCTGCATTGCTTACTGTACTAATTTCCTTGTTTTACTTGAAAGAAAGTTACTGTTTGTCATTTTTGCATTTAAGTTACCTGTAACACATTGCACTTAAGTTACCTGGCACTTGCTTGCTAAAGCAATTATATAAGTCAGCACTAAAAATTAAAAGCACTACACCCTCACTCCCCACTGGCCCTTGTTTTCAATTATTAAGGAATTCCCAATATTATTCTAGCATGTCCAAAGGTCAGTTGTCAATCTCCTCTCCGGTCCAGCTGGTGAATCTGGGAATCTTGAGGCAATGTTACAACTGCCTCATGTACACAGACAACCCTCTCCCCCTCCCAACAAATTCCAACACGTGAGAGATGCAACCATATAGCCAAACTGGAGGCTAAGCTCTCTCAACTCAGTACTGGCGTAACCAGTCAGGAGGAGAAGGAAACCACACTCACTACAATTCCAGTTTCACATAGACCTACCATGACAGCAAACCAAACACATAATCACACAAAAACATACTCAGAGGCTCTAAATAAAGATCTGCCTAAGCAGCAGAGACCTCCAAAGCAGACACCCAAGCAACCGCTACCCCAAAACAAAACACGTGCAACACATATCTCACAAAGCCAATGTGCTGAACAGTCACAGCCCTTAAGACTAAACAACACACCTGATACACTTGTAATAGGTGACTCTATCATCAGGCACACTGACGTCCCGCTCACCAGGCTGAACAAGGAGAGGGTCACAGTGATCAGCCTGTCGGGTGCTGGGATCTGCCACATAACACAAGCACTCAGGTCACTCCAAGGCAAGTACAAATATGACTCAGTCATTGTCCATGCTGGTGTGAATGACCTGAGACGTACCTCCCTGGACTACATGAAAAGAGACATAAAGGAGCTCTCTGAGCATGTAGCCCAGGCCAGTATGACCCTGACCTTCAGTAGCATCTTACCCTCACCAAGAATGATGCCACAATATGAAGACAAGATGATCAATTTCAACAATTGGCTTAAGTACTAGTGTCATTCAAAGGGGATCCAATGCCTGTCAGCTTGGGATGATATGCTCGACAAGCCACGATGCTTCACTAGGGATGGCTTGCACCTGTCATCCCTGGGCTTTCGGATATTGGCAAAGGCTCTTGCTACCCCCATAGTGCCTTTTTTAGGCAAGGCTCAAAAGACAAACCCACCTCCATAGGTATCACAAGGGATAAGAAACTAAGAGTAATGCTACTCAACACCAGGAGTCTAAACCTCAAGATGCACGCACTCTAAACTCTCCTTAGCATGGAGAACATCGATATCTGTGCAGTAACAGAAACCTGGTTCAAGGCTCCCGAGAGCACCCCAGCACTACCAGGTTATACCTCATACCATGCTTTTCGGCCCCAAAACTTGGACTGAACCACAAAATGGGGGGGGGGAGTATCGATATTCATGAAAGATACCCACACCTCCAGGTTGGTGGCAAAGCACGAAGCATCAGAGACTATCCATGTGCAACTAACAGTGGATAAAACTGCCTTCCAGTTTATAGCCTGCTACAGACCACCCTCCCAAACCCAGGAACCCCACTCGGCCATTCTGAGAACACTGGAAAATATGAAGGTCTCTCCAAATACCATTATATTGGGCGACTTCAACTACCCAAACATAGACTGGAAGCATTACTCTAGCTCCGACACCCTAGCCCAAAGGTTCCTAGAATTTATAAACTCAAATGCTATGGAACAACTTGTTACCACTCCCACAAGAGGGGAAAACATACTGGACCTGATCATCGCCAACATGGGGACTCTATGCTCCAGACCAGAAGTGTATCCCTCACTGGTAGGATCAGACCATGAACTAATCTCACTGGATATTCACATCCCGACCCCACCCCCTGCCCAGAAAACCACGGTGAAAAACTTCTCTAAAGCAAATTTCACACTCCTCAAAACCGAGGTGGAATACTTCAAAGCCCCCGGGCCTGTGGAAAATACAGCCCAGATCGCAGAATCCTTTATAAACGCATTCTATGAACACCTTCAGGAATGCATGGATCATGTGATCCCAAATAAAACCAAGACCCAATCCTCCAAAGGCAGATGTCCTGTCTGGTGGACCCCAGCCATAAACAAACTATACAATAGAAGGAGGAAGCTACTAAATGATAGAGCAAAATCCCAAAAAGGAAGGCATCACTGATCAGTATTAGCAAAAAACTACGGGCACTCATAAAATTGTCTAAGGCCAGCTTCGAGAGAAAAATTGCACAGGACACTAAGAATAATCACAAGGCTTTCTTTAGTTATGTTAGGAACCTGGGTGGTAATTCCCAGATATGCTCAGAATTAGTCCAAAATGACAAAAAATACACCGAACCCACAGACATTGCCAACATCCTAGCTGACAGGTTCAGCGCAAACTCCCCCCGCCCTCCCCACCAAAAGGGCAAATATCTATCCCAGCAGAGTGCTGCCCCCCTGACATCTCAGATGCTCAGGTAAGAGCCGCCCTCTCCAAAGCAAAAAACACAGCATCAATGGGACCAGACGGTGTCCCGGGCTGTTCAATCTCAGCCTTACTACAGGATATGTGCCCAAAGAGTGGCGTACAGCAACAGTGGTCCCTCTCCATAAAGGTGGTGCCTCAACGGATCCTGGAAACTATCACCCCATAAGCCTGACTAGCTTGGTCTGCAAAGCTATGGAAAGGATCATCATGGACCTCATAAATAAAGATATTGGGGACCTACAGACAATGGATCCTACCCAGTTCGGCTTTGTTAAGGGCAGATCCTGCCTCTTAAACCTGGTTGATTTCTTTGAAACAGTCACCAAGGCCATTGACGAGGGGAAGGTGGTCCACACAGCCTACCTGGACCTCGCAAAAGCCTTCGATACAATACCCCACTGGCATTATAGATAAGCTCACCAGCTTAAATATAAACCCCTATGTCACTAGATGGATTGCAAACTGACTCAAGGACAGAACCCACATGGTTAGAATTGCTGGAGCCATGTCAGACTCCAAACCAGTTACAAGTGGTGTCCCACAAGGCTCAGTCCTGGGACCTCTCTTGTTGGTATATATTTCTCAGAGGTACAGGCCAACACGGAAGGACTGTGGCTGACCAAGTTCAGATGACTGCAAACTGGGCACCATAATCGACTCTCCAGCCGACACAAGCATCCTCCAAAAGGGCCTCATAGAAACAGACAACTGGTGCCAGAGCCATGGCCTCAAGCTAAATGCCAAAAAGTGTATAGTCATCCCCTTTGGCAAAAACAAAGTGCCCACAAATTACCACATAGGTGGTAATCCATTAAGTACAGAAGAAGTAATTAGGGACCTGGGGACCCAAATTGATAGCAATCTCTCATTTGACAACCACGTGGCCAAAGTGGTTAGAAAAACATTTTATATAGCCCACCTAATCATGAGGGGATTCACATCTAGATCAGGGGAGGTCATCGTGCCTCTTTACTCATCCCTCATCAGGCCCATAATTGAGTGCAATGCCCCTTTTGGGATGTACCTTACCAGACACCTGCAGCAACTGGAAAGACCCCAAAAGTACCTCACCAAGAGGATCAAAGGTCTCAAACAGATGCCATATGCTGCCCGGTTAAAGAAACTCCAGCTCTACTCAGTGGCATACCGCCTGTTCAGAGGCGATCTGTGCCTGACGTATAAAGCCATGTCCAACCCAGAATTAATGGACATGCTGCACCTCAGAAAATCCAAATCCCATCGAGCTACGTGCTCGAGAGACTTGAACCTCAGCACTGAAATAAATAGGACATGCTGGAGGGACAGATTCATAACACAGAGGCTCCCTTCACTCTGGAATAAAATCCAAGTCCAGGTTAGGCAGAGTCCCTCACTGACTCTCTTCAAGAGGAATCTTGATGAGTGGATGGGAGATCGTAGGTTTACCCCGGGTATCACTTCTGTGTCACTGTTAGACAGAGGCACAGTATACTAACCTCGAAAAAGGGCATAGCAAAATAAATTTAAAATGGGTGGAGAAAGCCAAACACATTCTGGCTAGGCTTATAAATGCCCTAGGGCAGATAGCCTAGTATGAACCTATGAACAGCATGCAGGTTTAATTGATGGCAACAGGCCACCAATATTGTGGTATTTGAACAGGGCACATGCATTGAAATAAATGCAGATATTTATAAACCAATAGGACATATGTCCCAACAAATATTTTGAGATTAGACATACCCATTGAGGTGTGGAATTGCATTTTTTATGCACATACAGTAGGGTGGAAAATGATAGCTCCATTAACAACTTATATATCCTTCTAGTTTACACTACATTCCTGTTAACTGCAGTTATATGTCCCCTACATGTATTATTACACTACCCAATTGTCCTTAATTCGTGAAATGGGTTTTGCTAGATCTTTATATACATGGGCTGTATCTGACATACAAACTGTCCTGGATGCAGATGTTACTGCTCCATATTTTGTGAATTGCTCAGACACACTAATGCTGAGATGGTATACTGACAGCTCTACTTTCCTATACTTATCTAGATACGTTTAGGTGAAATTATCAGTTATATGTTAACAGCTCCCTACATCTCTGCCAGCACAATGACATTTCTGGGGAACACAATACCAAGCTACTCATTTGCCAGATTAACCTGTACATGCTGGGCATGAACCAACAGTTGAGGACTGTGAATATCCTTAAAAGCTACTGGCACTCCCTTCATCAACTTTATATGGGCTTACCCAACTTTGTGTTAACAGCGCTGAATACAACAGTACTATTTCTATAATGCAAGAGTACAACAACATATCAAAGAAAATGACACAGACACACTCCAGAAATTATACCTTTATTAAAGATGTAAAACACTTTTCTAGAGGCTCTCTCATTTATTTTATATAACAGTACATGCAAAATAATTATTAGGGAATTATTATACCTTTCTTTATTGTGTTAAAACACTTTTTTCAGGCTCTCTCATTTATTTTACATAACAGTACAAGCAGAATAATTACTAACCTGCCTGGTGGTGCAGCCTTAGCAGCCTATCTGCATTGGCTTGCTGATTTGCAGCACGGACACCTGCAGCTGTGAAGTAAATGAAGTGATATTGAGACATACCTATCCATAGTATACACTAGAATAGCAATTCTTACATACTTAATTCCATGGCTACTTACTCAGTAGTGGGGCATTTTCCATCTCACGGGCCTCCTGGATCCACTGGTCCAGTTGATCTGCCTTGTGTCTCTTCAGGTCTGCGTGGTGGTGTCTGACCTGCTCATCAGTCCAAGGGACACCTGTGGTACTGGTGAGTTCATGAGCTAGATGGTCCCAGGCTTCCGCTTTGTATTGGGTGTCCTGGTACTGGCCCTGCAGGAGTCTATTCTCATGATTATGGACAAGGAGCCAAACCATTACTTTTGACTCCTCAATGCCCCAACGTTGCGCTCGAAAATGAGAGCCCTCTCCAGCACCGGCCATTGCTGCCTGCAGATGGGGGCTACAACCAGTTATGGCAAGTATTCCCGCCTATGGAACTTAAATATGCATCATTTCCCGCACTTATTTGTGATTGGCCAGTTTTGAAAAAACTCAGCTGAAGGCACACCTGCTTAGCAATGGGTAAACTTCCATTGATATGTATGTGTGTGTTGAAAGTGCATGCTTATGAAAAGCTGTCATGGCTTAGTGGTTTAGTATTGTAATTATGGTGCACAGTATCCCGGGTTCGAGGCCTGTCATTGCTTTTTATTTTACTACTGGCCAGACCGGTTAGGAGGTGTGGCAGTGTTTTACCGACTTTGCTCAGCTTTGCCTGACGTTGCTCTACGTTGCCCAGCTTTGCTCTACATTGCTCGACATTGCTGTACGTTGCCCACTGTTGCCTGCCATTGCGCTGGTTAGCGCAGTGCACAGCTACACGCAAACATCTTCTGTTTGAGCTCGTTTGCGCAATGTGCAGCTCCGCCCAAAGCTATTGAGCTAGTTAAAGCAGTGCTTAGCTATGAGCAATTATATTTAAATATGCTTAATACTGGTAAACTTTGCTTAGCAATGCTTCACATTGCTTAAGATACATTACTTATGCATCTATCAGTATGCATAACCATTTCACTTTCTTATAAACATATATATATAAAATTTATTCACTACTACATAGGCCATTTCAATGCTTTTTACTGAAATTAAAATGATAAATGTCAGGGATTATTTTTATATACAGATTTCCAACAGAAAATAGAAAGGGGAGTGGTGGGACTCGAACCGGGAATGCCTCCTCTTTGTGCGAAGGCTCTACTACTATGCTATCACTATTTTGCTTAATTTGCATATAAGTTTCTTATTATCCTCTTCAATGTCTAAACTGCTAACTGTAGCTAAGCAATGGGCAAACCCGTGCAAATACGGGCAGCTATATCGGGAATAATAAAAAAAAATTAAGTTTTACATTTTATAATTGTACAGCAGTTTAGAATGTGGGGAAGTGTAGTGTTGGGTATGTACACATTTCAGCGGACTTGCTCATGTAGGTTGACATTTCCCGATTGAGAGACTTGCAGGGGCATGGATTTTTGGACTGCTCAGCAACACGCCCCCTGCACTCGTGCATGCTCCTTGTTAGCCTTAGAGTTGAGGCAGCGCGCCCTCATTAATATGCATGGCGCTCTGCCGTCTTACTCTTAGACTGGCGTGTCTGTGTAAGACTACTTTAGTCTTACACGGAGGATTTGTGAATCCTGGGGGGTATCTTTTCATCAGAGCCATAGAAGAGGAAATTGTTTACTATCTTGCTTGTGTGAGATAGTATTTTAGACCTTGGAAATGGAGGCTAATTTGTTTTACTTATGTGGAGACATTATTTTAAAACTAGGATTTTTGAGCAGTGTGTGTATACTGGGTTATAACATCCCACTTAATTTATCCTGTTTTTCTAAACACTTAATTCAGAGTTTTATTTTTCATAGCAGTTATGCTTCTTGGATAGTTTTCATGATTAAAGTGGAACCAAGTGTGTAGATGGACATGTTTATTTAGCTTGCTTTAATGCAGAAATTTGCAAATGGTAGGACTGCATGCTGCTGTTTTTCTACTGCTCTGCTTCTGTGCAATCTTTTTTTTAGCTTCAAACATTGCAGTCATTTGATGGCTTGACCTTGTGCATGGTGATGACTGTGTACATCCTGTATTAATCTGGCACATAGTAAAGTTTGCATCTAATACTGAATGGCCTCTTCAAGCAGTTGGACAAGTACTGTTTCATGGCCAGGCAATAGTCAACATGTTATGTTGACTGGCACAAGAAAGCCGTATTCTCAACCTTGGATACTGTTGTAAGGACTTGTTCAAGGTACAATTTGATCACTGTACTCAGAAGTAAGTATATTTGCGTAATGTTCAAATATATGTGTTGGGGGAATGTTGGGCTATAGGAATCGCTTAGATCAATGTTTTTTTTTTGTGCTTGTGCATACTTAGACATATAACTAAAGTGGTTGCTGAGGTAAATATTTCATTTTTGTGTTTCAGCATGCTACAACAGATTAGTGAAGGGGGTCACTTGGCTATATGTTTCAATTTTGTGCTTGTGCAAACTTGGACATATAACTAAAGTTGTCACTTGGGAAAATGGTTCTTCAGGCTTGCACTTCTGTAAATACATTACTGAAGATATTGCTCTGGTAACAGTTTAATTTTTAGTGCTTGTGCCTGGTTTGACATATTACTGTAGGGGTCGCTTGGGGCACTGTTTGATTTTGTTAGTCTGGCAAATAAGTGAGTAGCTTGCTAGGACACATGTTTTATTTTCCAAGTTTTTGCATATTTGGACATATTAAAGGGTTAACTATTATTTTATTTACATTTGTTAATCGGGTAGTGTCTGAATGGGTTAAAAAAAACATTTTTCAGTGGAGACCCGGGGAGAAAAGCTCCAAAACAAAAAAAAGAACATTATTAAGGCACAAGTTGTAAACTTTTAAGTAGTACATTGCTAACAAATATGTAAACGAGCTTAAAAAAAATATTATAGCAAAATATAATAACCAAGTACAATATAAACATGCATGTTTCAGGCATACAGAAATACTATTTTGTTTACAATATATATGAGGTACATAAGTCATGTAGCTTTACAAGGTGAGTCACTTCTGAAAGACCAAAATTGGTCATGTAGTTTTACAAGTTAGGTAATCTGAAAGAACAAAGATTAATAAAGATAAGACAGACAATGGGATAGCCCTATGTGGGATGAGCATTGTTTGGGCTAATGTGTGAGATGAACAATTCAGGGGCATAGTCAGTTATCATTTAAATAGTCTTTTAAGGTAGTTTTAAATGTGGACAGGTTGGGGTTTTTAGTTATCTGTTGAGGAAGGGTGTTCCAGTCTTTGGCTATTTTATGGGAGTAGAGGGAGTCTTTGTGATAGTTGTGACATTGGGTTCTGTGGGGTTGGTTGATGACAAACTTAGCTATTATACCATGATCCCCCCAAAACGTGCACGCTGATTGGCCAGCGTGCCCGTTGTAAATCGAGTTATACTAATGGAAAAAGGTCCGCTCGCCTGGACTTTTTTCCATTAGTATAACTCGTTTTTTTAAAACACTGTCTCGCTATGTTAAATGGGTTTAACATAGCGAGACAGCTTTAAAATAAGCAACGGAGATCTCCGTTGCTTATTTTAAAGCTGTCTCGCTATGTTAAACCCATTTAACATAGCGAGGTAGTGTTTTAAAAAAAGCAACGGGGAAAGCTAGATCTCCGTTGCTTTTAGTGTTCGCTATGTTAAATGAGTTTAACATAGCGAGACAGTTAAAATAAGCAACGGAGATGTCCGTTTATTTTAAACTGTCTCGCTATGTTAAACTCATTTAACATAGCGAACACTAAAAAAGCAACGGAGATCTTGCTTTCTCCGCTGTTTTGCTCAACTCTGATGTACTGCACAGGCGCAGTACATCAGAACTGCCGCGGATGCCAGACATCTGCGGAAGGGCAGTAAACAGGCATTATACTATGCCATTATTTAAGAAAAGTAATAGTTTCTTTTCTTAAATAATGTCATGGTATAATAGCAATAACCCACTTCTGGGTGTGGGTAATGCTAAATCTACCCACGGTTGGCTTTGTTTGGTCCCTAGCCCGAGGGACCAAACAAAGCCAACCGTGGGTAAATTTAGCATTACCCACACCCAGGCGTGGGTTATTGCTATATTCTGTTATAGCAGGACTCTAGTTTATTTAGGTCGGCTTCTGATATGTTACTAAAGACCTCAGAACAGTATAGGAAGGTGGATGGCAAGTGGGATCTTGCAGTGGCCAGTCTAGCTTGTTGTGTAAGTTAAGGTTTAACCCTGTATAGAGCACCTAGTTTAGAGTGGATTTTTTTGATGGTCAGATAGATGTGTTTATCAAATTTTAGTGAGTCATCTATGGTTACCGCTAGCAGCTTGGTCTGATTGGTGGGTTTGATTTTTGTACAGTTGTTAGATAGTATATAGAGGAATTGGGTACTGGGTTTGGAAGATTTATTAGAGAAAATTATAGGTTTGGTCTTATTTGGATTTAGGATGAGTTGGTGGCTTGTGAGGTTCTTTTCAATGTCTTGAAATGATGATTGCATTTTGTGTTGGAGCTCTTGTGGGGAGTGGGCTGAGCAGATAAGGGAGGAGTCATCTGCATATTGGATGATGGTGGCATGTTGGGTGGCAGTATATAGGTTGTTGATAAGTATTATGAAAAGGAGGGGCCCAACTATGGAGCCTTGTGGTACCCACGTGGTGACTGGTAATAGCGGGGAGAGGCTGTTTGCCCATTTAGTGGCCTGTTGACGGTCATATAGATAACTCTGAAACCATGTTAGGGGTGTGGTATTGAGAATATAAGTTGCAAGTTTGTTGAGGAGCAACTGATGGGACACTGTGTCAAAAGCTTTTGACATATCTAAGAAAATGGCTGAGACTAGTTGTTCTTCATTTTTGAGGTGGCGAATGGTCTCTGTACAGGTTATGAGGGTTGAGTTAGTACTGTGTTTAGGCCTGAAGCCATGCTGGGTGATGGAGAATAGGTTGTTGGTAGTGAGGTGATTCATGAGTTGCTGGTGGATACATTTTCTAGAATTTTGGCAAGGGGGATAGAATAGCGATGGGACAGTAGCTAGTTATGTCTGCAGATGGGCCGCCCTTATGAAGAGGTACGATATGATAGATTTTCCATAATTTGGGAAAGTACTGTTTGGAGGTAGAGCAGATTATTAGTAATGATATGGGGTTATGCGATGGATGGGGCAGCTAATTTTAGGTATTTATTTGGAGGTTGGTAGGCAGCTAAGCAGCAGGGTTTTAATTTACATAAGAGTTTTTGAGGAATTATCGAGAAAACGCTTACACTTCTGTTTTTATCAATAAATGTTCTTTGGTTGAGTGTAAGACGTACAGTTTTGTGTTCTTTTTTTACATAGGATGTTGGAATAGGAATAACGGAGAAGGACTTTGCATCATTAGAGGTAGGGGAGGGGACAGTGAGTGGTGGGATTGTTTTGCTGTCTAGGAGAGAAGCGATAGAGTTGATGAAGTGGGAATTGAACTGTGTGGCTAAGGGCACAGAGGAGTTAGTAGTGAGGGGGGCAGTGGTAGGGGTTTTACTGCGATTAAGTAGTTGGTTGATATTCTGCCAGAATTTTTGTGGATTGTGCTGGTATTTTTGTTGGCAGGTGAGGAAAGAGGTTATTTAACCCGTGATTATGTTTTTCTTAGCATGGTTTTTAAGTTGTTTGTAAAGGGTGAGATTGTTGTTATTTTTGGTCATATGATATAGTGACCACACCTTATCTCTTTGTTTTACTAGTTTTGTTTCTTTAGAAAGCCATGATAGTTGTTTGTTTTTTGGGCAAATTTTTCTGAGGGGGGCAAGATTAGTTAATATTTCAAGGAACTTGTTATTGAAGTATTCTACAGCTAGGTGTAGTTGTAGGTTTTTTAATGGGGACCAATTGCAGTTTTCTAGTAGTAAATTGAAGGTGTCAGAGGAAAAATATTTTTTGTTACTGGCGTATTTGTACAAGATGCTGGTTTGGATACACATTTTCTTCCTAACTTGAAATGTAGGGGCATGGTCACTTAGCGTGACTGGTAGACAGCCTGCCTGGTACCCGTGGTTTGGTTTGTTGGCTAAAATCTAGTCTAGAAGTGATTTTTTTATTGGAGTGCTTGTCGATGTGGGTGGGGTAGTTTATAATTTGGGTGAAGTTGTATAAGTTTATAAATGAGGTAGGGGAGCCTGAGGAGCAGGAGAACCAGTCTAGGTTGAACTAGGGTACAATGTTTCAGGGTTGTGCAGCTGCATACTTGGACAAATTACTGATGGTGTCACTTGGGAAAAAATGTCATTTTGATGCTTGCACATGCCAAGACATACTTCAGAAGCGATTGCTTGGTTAATTGTTTCCTTTCTTAGTCTTGTGCATACTGGAACATATTACTCATGGGCTCATTTGGATAAATGTTTCAGTTTGCTGTTTGTGCATTCCATCGCCATGTAATAGAATGATCCTTATGGTAGATGTTTCACATTTGTGCTTGTGCATGCCAGGGCATAGTCATGCTTGCACATGCCGACACATATTACTGAAGCGATTGCTTGGGTAATTGTTTCCTTATTTATATGTTTTATTTTTGTGTGTGCATACTTGGACATATTAATGAGCGGGACATTGGGGTAAACAATTACTTTTAGTACCTCTTGCATACTTGGACAAATTAGAGAAGGTGCCACTTGGGGAAAAAGTTTCAAGTTTGATGTTTTCTCCTGTCTACACATTTCTGAACAGATTGCTTGGGTAAATGTTTCCTTTTTAGTGCTTGTGCATATTTGGGTATATGACTAAAGAGATTTCTTTGGGAAATGTTTCATTTTAGTAGATGTGCATACTTGGACATATTAATGATGGTGTCACTGGGATACATGTTTCAGTTTGTTGCTTGTGCATACCTGGCCATATACTTGAAGGATCCTTCTGGTAAATGTTTCACATGTATGGTTGTGATACTGGTGCTGGACATTGTAATGAAGGGGTCAGTCAGTTAATGTGTCTTGGAATGGTTAAGCTGTTTTACAAACAAACAGGTGGTGGTGGGGAGTCTCACAAGGGATAATTAGCACGGCATAAATAAAGCTCATCCAAAAGCAGGTGGGGTGAGTCTCACAAGGGATAATTAGCTAGGCATAAAATGGCTCGCAAGGGCAGTTAGCCTAGTACTAATCTATGAATCTATCTGTCTATGAATCTTTACTTCGGTTATGCGTACTGGCACATATTAGTGCTGGATCGTATGGTTATATGTTTCATGTTGGTATTTGTGGTTACTTGTCAATATTACAGAAGGAGTTGCCTATGTAATTGTGCCTCTGCATACTGAAGCAGATTTCTGAAGTGGTTCCTGGGTAACTATTGGATTTCGGTGTTTCTGCATACTGGGACATATTACAGGAGTCACTTGTGTAAATGTTTCCCACTTGTGCTTATGCATGCTTGGTCTTTGTGCTTAGTTGCTCATATTGAAGATGGGGTGGATTAGTTAAATGTTTGATTTTTTTGCTAGTGCATAATTGAATATATTACTGAAGCGGCTCCTGGGGTGAATGTTTTAATTTTGTGTTTCTGCATACTTGGATATGTAATGAAGGGGTCACTTGGGTAAATGTTTCACAGTTGTGCTTGTGCATTCACGGTGTTCATGTTTACTTGGACATATATTCCAGAAGGGGTACCTTAGAGAAATGCTTTATTTTACTGCTTGTACATACTACGACAGATAACTAAAGTGTTTGCTGGGGTAAATGTTTTAATTTTGTGTTTCATCATACTTGGACATGAGGGCTCACTTGGCTAACAGTTTAATTTCAGTGTTTCTGCATGCCTGAACATATTATTGAAGGTGTCCCTTTTGAAAATGGTTCATTTTGATGCTTGCACATGTCTCAACATATGAGTGAAGTGACTGTTTGGATAACAGCTCCACTTTTAGTACTTGTGCATGGATTGACATATTACTAAAGGGGTTGCTTGGGGAACTGTGTCATTTCGGTACTAGTGTACACATAGCGCATATCACCGAAGGGGTCACCTGATGAAATGCCTCATTTTAATGTTTGTGCATACTGGGAGAGACCAACTAAGGGGTTGATGTAGAAAATAATCCATGGGTGTGTCAGCCAAGTGCTTGTGCAGAGATAGTCACACTGCAGTATTGATCACTAGGCAAAAGAGTTGCTAATGTGTCATTGTAGTGCTTGTTTATACTTGAGCCAAACTACTGCCGGGGTTACTGATAGCAATAATTATCTTTTGTGTCATGAAATCGCTCTGTGCTTACTTGGGCAGTCTGTTGAAGGAATGGCTAATTCCATGCTGATCCTTTGAATTGCCTAACAGATAATGCTCTTCAGATGGGTGAGTCTACATTTACTGTGATCAGTTGATGGCTTGCCCTTGTGCATGGTGTTGAAATCTTAGGGTCTCTAGTCATCTGCCACATTGCCTGTTTGGCATCTATTATTAAATGTCCTCTGAAGGCTGTTTTACAGGTACAGCTTCTGGTCTGACAGTTGTCAATACGTTACATTGACTGGCACAAGACAGCACTGCCCTCATCCTTGGATACTGCTTTATGGACTTGTTCATGGTACGTATATACATACATACAAATATTTCAAACACTGGCATTGATGCCCTTCTAGCTTGCCAATATACCAAAACACTTGTTCCCATAGTAAGTGTCAAGGCTGTTCTTAAAAATATCTAAACTAGCACTTTAATGTAATTGGGTAGTGTCCGGTCCTCACATCAGTCACTTTGTCAGACAACCAATTAGAGCACTTCTCATTCCCATAGATTCACCTACATAGGTTGTCTGGTGATTCTCTAGTACTGTTTGATAATCCCAAACATTCTTAGAGGTAGTTGTCTATAAATGCCCTATATACTTGAATAAGATCTCCTCTTAGATAGCTGTAAGAGACACTGTACACATTCAGTTATTTTAGTCTTCCATAATAACTTAAGTTTTCACATCAGTGGATACCCTTGGTATATTTCCGCAGTATTTTTTTGCAGTACTCATGTTTGTTTTCTTATAGGGTTTCCATATTATTCCATACTCAAGTTTGGGTCTAATGTAACTAACAAACAATGACTTCATAATTTTTGACTTCCTAGACTTTATAGATATTTTTATACAACCGATAGTTCTATAACTATCATTAACCAAATGGTTGATATGATTAGAAAAACTCATAGCTGAATCTACCCCTATACCCAGGGACTTAAATGAGTCTACAGTTTCAATCACTGTGTGCCGTATTAAATATTTACCTTTCAGTTTATGTCTCCCAAATGTCATATACTTAGTTTTTGATGTATTTATCAGCATATTATTCTCCTGTGCCCAAATGGTCAATTTTGTCAAGTTATTTTGCAGACGTGCCCCATCTGTAACACATATAATCAGTTTACTCAATTTTAGGATGTCTGCATATAGACTGTAGAACCACCTCAGATGAAAAAGTTAAGTCTGCAAAATACAATCTAAATAAGTAAGGGCCTAGGATAGAGCCCTGTGGGACACCCTGACTGTAGCCAAGGGTTTCACCTGTCCAGTTGCTTTATGATACTTGCCATGTCCTATTTGTAAGTCATGCAGCTATCCATCTTATCAAGAGTACATCAACACCTAGTTGTACTAATTTATTGATCACTGTTTTGCATATGACCCTGGAAAATGCTGAAGTTAAATCTATATAAATAACACCACACCACAATTTTTCATTCATAGCTGTTATTATATTGTTACAGAACATCATGTTACAGGTTATAATACATCTGTTTTTAACATATGCATGCAGATATATGGTTTCAAGTCCCAACCTACCCAGTTCTGATAATAGCTTATCAAGTATTACCTTCTCCATTATTTTTCCACAACAGGAAAGTAGACAGTTTGAGACAGCGTACACAATAGTACGCAGATTCATGGCATGTTGTCATATGCGTGTTCCGCGTACGTTGTTCTATAGGGGTATCACTTAACATTCACCAGTAGTAAAATGGGTTATGATCTCTGTGACTAGGTGTTATTCAAAATAAATAGTTCTGACTGGTTGACAATAGATATACATTATGATTGGTTATAAAACAGGTGAATTTTGTTATCTGAAGGCAGATTTATGTGTGTGTGTGTGTGTGTGTGTGTGTGTGTGTATACGTATACTAGTGTGACTGTCGTGTATGTACAACTATATATAAATGAAAAGCTATACACACACACACACACACATATATATATATATATATATATATATATATATATATATATATAGATAGATAGCTATACATAGATATACATACATACCTAAAGTTATATGAATTTATTGATTTGCAAAGATATATATATATATATATATATATATATATATATATATTTTTTTTTTTTTTTTTTTGTTGTGTCTTTCGACTTTTCCCAGTTAGGGGTCGCTACAGCAGAACTCCAGTCCGCTAATGACTGGTAGTTGATTTTTACGTGCCGAGTTACCAGCTCTGACACACAACCTTCAACGAAGGTACGCCCATTCACGCATGCCTCCACGCAGAAGACGCTCTAGCTGAGAATTGAACCGGACAGCGTCTTATTGTGAGGTGACAATGCTACCGCAGTACCACCACCGCGATATATATATATATATATATATATATATATATATATATATATATATATATATATATATATAAAATATACACACATGGAAAGATATGTTTATATACACACATGAGAAGATATGTTTAGCTAGATAATTACATAAATAAAACAATTGATTTATGTGCTGCTGTGTATATCGATTAAAGAAAAATTCCTACATGCCCCATGTATGTAAGAGACTGTCCATAGTTGTTTATATAGGTTCATAGGTTCATACTAGGCTATCTGCCCTAGGGCATTTATAAGCCTAGCCAGAGTGTGTTTGGCTTTCGCCACCCATTTTAAATAAATTTTGCTATGCCCTTTTTCGAGGTTAGTATACTGTGCCTCTGTCTAACAGTGACACAGAAGTGATACCCAGGGTAAACCTATGATCTCCCATCCACTCATCAAGATTCCTCTTGAAGAGAGTCAATGAGGGACTCTGCCTAACCTGGACTGGGATTTTATTCCAGAGTGAAGGGAGCCTCTGGGTTATGAATCTGTCCCTCCAGTATGTCCTATTTATTTCAGTGCTGAGGTTCAAGTCTCTCGAGCGCGTAGCTCGATGGGATTTGGATTTTCTGAGGTGCAGCATGTCCATTAATTCCGGGTTGGATATGGCTTTATACGTCAGGCACAGATCGCCTCTGAGCAGGCAGTATGCCACTGAGTAGAGCTGGAGTTTTTTTAACCGGGTAGCATATGGCATCTGTTTGAGACCTTTGATCCTTTTGGTGAGGTACTTTTGGGATCTTTCCACTTGCTGCAGGTGTCTGTTAAGGTACATCCCAAAAGGGGCATTGTACTCAATTATGGGCCTGATGAGGGATGAATAAAGAGGCACGATGACCTCCCCTGATCTAGACGTGAATCCCTTCATGATTAGGTGGGCTATATAAAATGTTTTTCTAACCACTTTGGCAAAGTGGTTGTCAAATGAGAGATTGCTTTCAACTTGGGTCCCCAGGTCCCTAATTACTTCATCTGTACTTAATGGATTATCACCTATGTGGTAATTTGTGGTCACTTTGTTTTTGCCAAAGGGGATGACTATACACTGTTTGCCGTTTAGCTTATGGCCATGGCTCTGGTACCAGTTGTCTGTTTCTATGAGGCCCTTTTGGAGGATGCTTGTGTCAGCTGGAGAGTCGATTATGGCACCCAGTTTGCAGTCATCTGTGAACTTGGTCAGCCACAGTCCTTCCGTGTTGGCCTGTACCTCCGAGAAATATAGACCGAACAAGAGAGGTCCCAGGACTGAGCCTTGTGGGATGCCACTTGTAACTGGTTTGGAGTCTGACATGGCTCCAGCAATTCTAACCATGTGGATTCTGTCCTTGAGCCAGTTTGCAACCCATCTAGTGACATAGGGGGTTATATTTAAGCTGGTGAGCTTATCTATAATACCCAAGTGGGGTATTGTATCGAAGGCTTTTGTGAGGTCCAGGTAGGCTGTGTGGACCACCTTCCCCTCGTCAATGGCCTTGGTGATTGTTTCAAAGAAATCAACCAGGTTTAAGAGGCAGGATCTGCCATTAACAAAGCCGAACTGGGTAGGATCCAGTGTCTGTAGGTCCCCAATATCTTTATTTATGAGGTCCATTTATGTTGGGCGGCACAGTGGTGCAGCGGTCAACGTTGTCGCCTCACAGCAAGAGGTTCTCCGGTTCGATTCTCGGCTGGAGTGCCTTCTGTGTGGAGTTTGCATGTTCTCCCTGTGTTCGCGTGGGTTTCCTCCGGGTACTCCGGTTTCCTCCCACATTCCAAAGACATGCATCTGGAGCATTTCTCCCCGGGCCTCCGCTGAAAACAGGCTCTGTCGAACCTAGTCGGACATTCCTGGTCAACAAATGTTAAATAAATAAAATAAAAATAAAAAATAAAAAAATGATGATCCTTTCCATAGCTTTGAAGACCAAGCTAGTCAGGCTTATGGGGTGATAGTTTCCAGGATCCGTTGAGGCACCACCTTTGTGGAGAGGGACCACTGTTGCTGTACGCCACTGTTTGGGTACATATCCTGTAGTAAGGCTAAGATTGAACAGTAGTTTTATGTTTGGGTTTAGCTCTTCTTGGAGTTCATGTAGGACGCAGCCTGGGACACCGTCTGTTCCCATTGATGTTGTGTTTTTTTGCTTTGGAGAGGGCAGCTCTTACCTGAGCATCTGAGATGTCAGGGGGGCAGCACTCTGCTGGGATAGATATTTGCCCTTTTGCTGGGGGGGGGGGAGAAGTTTGCGCTGAACCTGTCAGCTAGGATGTTGGCATTGTCTGTTGGTTTGGTGTATTTTTTGTCATTTTGGACTAATTCTGAGCATATCTGGGAATTCCCACCCAGGTTCCTAACATAACTAAAGAAAGCCTTGTGATTATCCTTAGTGTCCTGTGTAATTTGTCTCTCGAAGCTGGCCTTAGACGATTTTAAGAGTGCCCGTAGTTTTTTGCTAATACTGATCAGAGATGCCTTCCCTTTTTGGGATTTTGCTCTATCATGTAGTAGCTTCCTCCTTCTATTGTATAGTTTGTTTATGGCTGGGGTCCACCAGACAGGATGTCTGCCTTTGGAGGATTGGGTCTTGGTTTTATTCGGGATTGCATGATCCATGCATTCCTGAAGGTGTTCATAGAATGCGTTTATAAAGGATTCTGCGGTCTGGGCCGTATTTTCCACAGGACCGGGGGCTTTGAAGGATTCCACCTTGGTTTGGAGGAGCGGAAATTTGCTTTAGAGAAGTTTTTCACTGTGGTTTTCTGGGCAGGGGGTGGGGTCGGGATGTGAATATCCAGTGAGATTAGTTTATGGTCTGATCTTACCAGTGAGGGATGCACTTCTGGTCTGGAGCATAGAGTCCCCATGTTGGTGATGATCAGGTCGAGTATGTTTTCCCCTCTTGTGAAAGTGGTAACAAGTTGTTCCATAGCATTTGAGTTTATAAATTCTAGGAACCTTTGGGCTAGGGTGTTGGAGCTAGAGTAATGCTCCCAGTCTATGTTTGGGTAGTTGAAGTCGCCCAATATAATGGTGTTTGGAGAGACCTTCATATTTTCCAGTGTTCTCAGGAAGACCGAGTGGGGTTCCTAGGTTTGGGAGGGTGGTCTGTAGCAGGCTATAAACTGGAAGGCAGTTTTACCCACTGCTAGTTGCACATGGATAGTCTCTGATGCTCCGTGCTGTGCCACCAACCTGGAGGTGTGGGCATCTTTGACGAATATTGATACTCCTCCTCCTTTTGTGGTTCGGTCCATGTTTTGGGGCCGAAAAGCATGGTATGAGGTATAACCTGGTAGTACTGGGGTGCTCTCAGGAGCCTTGAACCAGGTTTCTGTTACTGCACAGATATCGATGTTCTCCATGCTAAGGAGAGTTTTGAGTGCATGCATCTTGAGGTTTAGACTTCTGGCATTGAGTAGCATTACTCTTAGTTTCTTATCCCTTGTGATACCTATAGAGGTCGGTTTGTCTTTTGAGCCTTGCCTAAAAAAGGCACTATGGGGGTAGCAAGAGCCTTTGCTAATATCCGAAAGCCCAGGGCTGACAGGTGCAAGCCGTCCGTAGCGAAGCATCGTGGCTTGTCGAGCATGTCATCCCAGGTTGACAGGCATTGAATCACTTTTGAATTACACCAATACTTAAGCATATTGTTGAAATTGATCATCTTGTCTTCATATTGTGGCATCATTCTTGGTGAGAGTAAGATGCTTCACAAGGTCAGGGCCATACTGGCCTGGGCTACATGCTCAGAGAGCTCCTCTATGTCTCTTTTCATGTAGTCCAGGGAGGTACGTCTCAGGTCATTCACACCAGCATGGGCAGTGACTGAGTCATATTTGTACTTGCCTTGGAGTGACCTGAGTGCTTGTGTTATGTGGCGGATCCTAGCACGCAACAGGCAGCTCACCGTGACCTTCTCCTTGTTCAGACTGGTGAGCGGGACTTCAGTGTGCCTGACGATAGAGTCACCTATTACAAGTGTATCAGGTGTGTTGTTTAGCCTTAAGAGCTGTGACTGTTCGGCACACTGGCTTTGTGAGCTATGTGTTGCACGTGTTTTGTTTTGGGATAGCGGTTGCTTGGGTGTCTGCTTTGGAGGTCTCTGCTGCTTAGGCAGATTTTTATTTAGAGCCTCCGAGTATGTTTTTGTGTGTTTATGTGTTTGGTTTGCTGTCGTGGTAGGTCTGTGTGAGACTGGAATTGTAGTGAGTGTGGTTTCCTTCTCCTCCTGACTGGTTACGCCAGTACTGAGTTGAGAGAGCTTAGCCTCCAATTTGGCTATATGGTTGCATCTCTCACATGTGTTGGAATTTGTTGGGAGGAGGAGAGGGTTGTCTGTATACATGAGGCAGTTGTAACATTGCCTCAAGATGCCCAGATTCACCAGCTGGACCAGAGAGGAGATTGACAACTGACCTTTGGATATGCTAGAATAGTATTGGGAATTCCTTTATAATTGAAAAAAAGGGCCAATGGGGAACAAGGTACTCAAGGGGAGTTTGTGAGGGTGTAGTGCTTTTAATTTTTTAGTGCTGACTTATATAATTGCTTTAGTGAGCAAGTGCCAGGTAACTTAAATGCAATGTTTTGCAGGTAACTTAAATGCAAAAACGACAAACAGTAACTTTCTTTCAAGTGCAACAAGGAAATAAGTACAGTAATCAATGCAGATATCACTAGGGATCCACAGAAGCGCTGAAAAGCCGTGTTTTAGGTGGAATTAGCATTTCAGGGAAATAACAAGCAAACAAACAACAAGCATACAAACAAAGCTAGATTCAGCAGGCCTGGATCTAGTCTATGCTACAACAAACAAGGTGTACCAATTTCAGTAAGAAACAGTTCAAATATGCAGGCACTATAAGCCTTTAACCAGAAATTCCCAGCTCAGAAGGGCAGAGTCCAGCCTCTCCTCCCACAAGAGTGCAGACCACGAACCTTCTTAATGTAAAATAACTGGCCTGACGCCCAAGTGCTTAAACCAGAACTAATACACTTTTAGAATATGTAAGGTTATAGTAATTTATAACATTACATATGTCATATATGTTTGCTATTTGTTTATAATTCATACATGTGCAGCTACTGTATTTGACAGTGGGTGAGGGATATACATATCTGTCTGCTGCCCCTGGATTTGCATTATCTGCATTACTTGCCATGTCCTTGTGCATGTTGAGAGATTCCATAGAAATAAATTTGGTTTGTAGTCATTCAGTCTTTTGGGGAAATGTCTTATTTCAGTACTTGTACATACAAGGACATATTACTTAAGGAATCCTTTGGAAACTTGTTTCATTTGGGTATTTATGCAAACTGGGACATATTATTGAAGGATCCTTGGGGTAAATGTGTCATATTTTTCCACGTCTACATGTCCTATTCACATCATGATCTTACCTTCCTTTGATGTAAGATGCAATATAACAGATAAGGAAGCACTATTAGGACACCATGGTGGGTCATGGTTACTTGTGTCAGAACTGCCAACCCATTACTCTTTGACAAACCTGTTCTTCCTTTGTCTGTTTCAAAATCAAGCAAACTCATTTACATAGGAGTCCCAATGTCTGCAGCTGGTTTTCATAATGAATGGGTCCCATTTTCTTAGATGTCTATCCCTTCCTAAATTAAGCAATGAGGCTCACTGTTATTCAATCTTTTGGACATATATTTTTTGTGCTGTCCTTTGAAGTAATGAGGTGTTAACTGTTAAACTCTGAGTGAGTTTTTTTTTTTTGCTGACTTTTAATTTTATTTCCGTCAAGTTTCTTTACACATAATGTCTGCCATTCTTGTTACTTTTTGTATTTTAATTTGAATGTAGAGAGCTGAAATTCTATCAGTAATTTCTTCAGCTCCGCAGGATGTTTCCCATTGTACAAAGCCACTGCCTTTGCATATGCATGTATAAACACATAGTTTAAAACCACTGGCATGGCAGGGCAACAAAGTATACCATACCTCTAAGCAAGCATTTGGACATGCAGTACTCTGGTGTCAGTGACTCAGTTAATGTAGCATAAACAATCTTGCGTCAAGCTTGTTTGGATCAGATGATAAATTTGAGGCTTGCCATATGCAAATTTAGAGCTGGCCAAGGCCTTATATACAATATGGCCCATGCAGACATCATAGAAGATCTAACTGCCTTGACCATCATGTGTTAAGAATGATAGCAAACTTACTGAAAGACAGAAAGTACACAGTACAGTTAGCTGGTGCCTTATCACAAAGTATGCAAGTGACCAGTGCTGTCTCTCAGATTGTTGCTGGGAGCTCCCTGGTACTTACTGCACAGATTTCAGTGCAGACAGCAGATGACTCTAAACTGTGCTTACTTTATGAAACCCAGACACTCCAGAATGCACTGCCAGTAATACACTGTTAGTGTACTAAAACTGGACAACTGCTTCCCCTCATCAAACTATATAGACACCACACTACCAAACACTATTCTAGTCCCTGCCTTTATACTGTTATGTGACAGCAGTTGGAAGCAAATCCACTTCCTTTAGCAACAATAATTATCTATGGGAAATCAACAAGGTTTAGAGAATAATCATTCCTTTATTGTCAAAACGGATCACACCAGATATCGTGTACATCATCCACATTTGGGATGTATTCCCACTAAACATATCATACAAACCTCAAGGATTTTTAACCAGACAGATCCTGGAGCTAACAAGAGAGCCTGTGACATCTATCATTTAATTCCTAGTCTAATATACTTGTTGATGGTGAAGAGGGTATTTCCACGTCTAAGTACATATCCATACGTGTCCCAGGTGGAAACCTGAAGTATTTGTTTTTCATAGGTTCATAGGTTCATAGGCTCATACTAGGCTATCTGCCCTAGGGCATTTATAAGCCTAGCCAGAATGTGTTTGGCTTTCGCCAACCATTTTAAATTTATTTTGCTATGCCCTTTTTCGAGGTTAGTATACTGTGCCTCTGTCTAACAGTGACACAGAAGTGATACCCAGGGTAAACCTACGATCTCCCATCCACTCATCAAGATTCCTCTTGAAGAGAGTCAATGAGGGACTCTGCCTAACCTGGACTGGGATTTTATTCCAGAGTGAAGGGAGCCTCTGGGTTATGAATCTGTCCCTCCAGCATGTCCTATTTATTTCAGTGCTGAGGTTCAAATCTCTCGAGCACGTAGCTCGATGGGATTTGGATTTTCTGAGGTGCAGCATGTTCATTAATTCCGGGTTGGACATGGCTTTATACGTCAGGCACAGATCGGCTCTGAACAGGTGGTATGCCACTGAGTAGAGCTGGAGTTTCTTTAACCGGGCAGCATATGGCATCTGTTTCAGCCCTTTGATCCTCTTGGTGAGGTACTTTTGGGGTCTTTCCAGTTGCTGCAGGTGTCTGGTAAGGTACATCCCAAAAGGGGCATTGTACTCAATTATGGGCCTGATGAGGGATGAGTAAAGAGGCACGATGACCTCCCCTGATCTAGATGTGAATCCCTTCATGATTAGGTGGGCTATATAAAATGTTTTTCTAACCACTTTGGCCACGTGGTTGTCAAATGAGAGATTGCTATCAACTTGGGTCCCCAGGTCCCTAATTACTTCTTCTGTACTTAATGGATTACCACCTATGTGGTAATTTGTGGGCACTTTGTCTTTGCCAAAGGGGATGACTATACACTTTTTGGCATTTAGCTTGAGGCCATGGCTCTGGCACCAGTTGTCTGTTTCTATGAGGCCCTTTTGGAGGATGCTTGTGTCGGCTGGAGAGTCGATTATGGCACCCAGTTTGCAGTCATCTGCGAACTTGGTCAGCCACAGTCCTTCCGTGTTGGCCTGTACCTCTGAGAAATATATACCGAACAAGAGAGGTCCCAGGACTGAGCCTTGTGGGACACCACTTGTAACTGGTTTTCAGTCTGACATGGCTCCAGCAATTCTAACCATGTGGGTTTTGTCCTTGAGCCTGTTTGCAATCCATCTAGTGACATAGAGGTTTATATTTAAGCTGGTGAGCTTATCTATAATGCCTGAGTGGGGTATTGTATCGAAGGCATTTGCGAGGTCCAGGTAGGCTGTGTGGACCACCTTCCCCTCGTCAATGGCCTTGGTGACTGTTTCAAAGAAATCAACCAGGTTTAAGAGGCAAGATCTGCCCTTAACAAAGCCAAACTGGGTAGGATCCAGTGTCTGTAGGTCCCCAATATCTTTATTTATGAGGTCCATGATGATCCTTTCCATAGCTTTGCAGACCAAGCTAGTCAGGCTTATAGGGCGATAGTTTCCAGGATCCGTTGAGGCACCACCTTTATGGAGAGGGACCACTGTTGCTGTATGCCACTCTTTGGGCACATATCCTGTAGTAAGGCTGAGATTGAACAGTAGTTTTATGTTTGGGTTTAGCTCTTCTTGGAGTTCATGTAGGATGCAGCCCGGGACACCGTCTGGTCCCATTGATGCTGTGTTTTTTGCTTTGGAGAGGGTGGCTCTTACCTGAGCATCTGAGATGTCAGGGGGGCAGCACTCTGCTGGGATAGATATTTGCCCTTTTGGTGGGGAGTTTGCACTGAACCTGTCAGCTAGGATGTTGGCAATGTCTGTGGGTTCAGTGTATTTTTTGTCATTTTGGACTAATTCTGAGCATATCTGGGAATTCCCACCCAGGTTCCTAACATAACTAAAGAAAGCCTTGTGATTATCCTTAGTGTCCTGTGCAATTTTTCTCTCGAAGCTGGTCTTAGACAAATTTATGAGTGCCCGTAGTTTTTTGCTAATACTGATCAGTGATACCTTCCCTTTTTGGGATTTTGCTCTATCATTTAGTAGCTTCCTCCTTCTATTGTATAGTTTGTTTATGGCTGGGGTCCACCAGACAGGACGTCTGCCTTTGGAGGATTGGGTCTTGGTTTTATTTGGGATCGCATGATCCATGCATTCCTGAAGGTGTTCATAGAATGCGTTTATAAAGGATTCTGTGGTCTGGGCCATATTTTCCACAGGCCCGGGGGCTTTGAAGGATTCCACCTTGGTTTTGAGGAGTGTGAAATTTGCTTTAGAAAGTTTTTCACTGTGGTTTTCTGGGCAGGGGTTGGGGTCAGGATGTGAATATCCAGTGAGATTAGTTTATGGTCTGATCTTACCAGTGAGGGATACACTTCTGGTCTGGAGCATAGAGTCCCCATGTTGGTGATGATCAGGTCCAGTATATTTTCCCCTCTTGTGGGAGTGGTAACAAGTTGTTCCATAGCATTTGAGTTTATAAATTCTAGGAACCTTTGGGCTAGGGTGTTGGAGCTAGAGTAATGCTCCCAGTCTATGTTTGGGTAGTTGAAGTCGCCCAATATAATGGTGTTTGGAGAGACCTTCATATTTTCCAGTGTTTTAAGAAAGGCCGAGTGGGGTTCCTGGGTTTGGGAGGGTGGTCTGTAGCAGGCTATAAACTGGAAGGCGGTTTTACCCACTGTTAGTTGCACATGGATAGTCTCTGATGCTTCGTGCTTTGCCACCAACCTGGAGGTGTGGGTATCTTTGATGAATATCGATACTCCCCCTCCTTTTGTGGTTCGGTCCATGTTTTGGGGCTGAAAAGCATGGTATGAGGTATAACCCGGTAGTGCTGGGGTGCTCTCGGGAACCCTGAACCAGGTTTCTGTTACTGCACAGATATCGATGTTCTCCATGCTAAGGAGAGTTTCAAGTGCGTGCATCTTGAGGTTTAGACTTCTGGCATTGAGTAGCATTACTCTTAGTTTCTTATCCCTTGTGATACCTATGGAGGTGGGTTTGTCTTTTGAGCCTTGCCTAAAAAAGTCACTATGGGGGTAGCAAGAGCCTTTGCCAATATCCGAAAGCCCAGGGGTGACAGGTGCAAGCCATCCCTAGCGAAGCATCGTGGCTTGTCGAGCATATCATCCCAAGCTGACAGGCATTGGATCCCCTTTGAATGACACCAGCACTTAAGCCAATTGTTGAAATTGATCATCTTGTCTTCATATTGTGGCATCATTCTTGGTGAGGGTAAGATGCTACTCAAGGTCAGGGTCATACCGGCCTGGGCTACATGCTCAGAGAGCTCCTTTATGTCTCTTTTCATGTAGTCCAGGGAGGTACATCTCAGGTCATTCACACCAGCATGGACAATGACTGAGTCATATTTGTACTTGCCTTGGAGTGACCTGAGTGCTTGTGTTATGTGGCGGATCCTAGAGCCCGACAGGCTGCTCACCATGACCCTCTCCTTGTTCAGCCTGGTGAGCGGGACGTCAGTGTGCCTGAAGATAGAGTCACCTATTACAAGTGTATCAGGTGTGTTGTTTAGTCTTAAGGGCTGTGAATGTTCGGCACACTGGCTTTGTGAGATATGTGTTGCACGTGTTTTGTTTTGGGGTAGCGGTTGCTTGGGTGTCTGCTTTGGAGGTCTCTGCTGCTTAGGCAGATCATTATTTAGAGCCTCCAAGTATGTTTTTGTGTGATTCTGTGTTTGGTTTGCTGTCGTGGTAGGGCTATGTGAGACTGGAATTGTAGTGAGTGTGGTTTCCTTCTCCTCCTGACTGGTTATGCCAGTACTGAGTTGAGAGAGCTTAGCCTCCAGTTTGGCTATATGGTTGCATCTCTCACATGTGTTGGAATTTGTTGGGAGGAGGAGAGGGTTGTCTGTGTACATGAGGCAGTTGTAACATTGCCTCAAGATTCCCATATTCACCAGCTGGACCGGAGAGGAGATTGACAACTGACCTTTGGACATGCTAGAATAATATTGGGAATTCCTTAATAATTGAAAACAAGGGCCAGTGGGGAGTGAGGGTGTAGTGCTTTTAATTTTTAGTGCTGACTTATATAATTTCATATCGGAATCTGAGCTAAATACAGTTATTCTCTTCCACATGACCCATTGTGATGATGCTCTTTATTTCCATTGAAGTAAGATGTATGATAAGTCATCAGGTAGCGCAAATATGACACCAATGGGGGGGGGGTCAATTGCTGCCTGCGTTATAACTGCAAACCCACCAGATATTGTGTACATCATGCAAATGCCTATCCCAACTGAATGTAACCTCCCTGACATCACAGATGCACAGGTGAAAGCTGCCCTCTCCAAAGCAAAAAACACAGCATCTATGGGAACAGACGGTGTCCCAGGCTGTGTCTTACATGAGCTCCAAGAAGAACTGAACCCTCACATTAAGTCACTGTTCAAACTTAGCCTTACTACAGGATATGTACCCAAAGAATGGCGTACAGCTACAGTAGTCCCACTCCACAAAGGTGGTGCCACAACGGACCCCAGGAACTATTGCCCCATAAGCCTGACTAGTCTGGTCTGTAAAGCTATGGAGCGTATTATCATGGAAATCATAAACAAAGACATTGGGAGCCTCCAGACACTGGACCCTACCCAATTTGGCTTTGTTAAGGGCAGATCTTGCCTCTTAAACATAGTTGATTTCTTTGAAACAGTTACCAAAGCCATAGATGAGGGCAAGGTAGTCCACACAGCCTACCTGGACCTCGGAAAAGCCTTCGACACAATACCCCACTCGGGCATCATAAATAAGCTTACCAGCTTAAATATAAACCCCTATATCACAAGATGGGTTGCAAACTGGCTCAGAGATAGAACCCACATGGTCAGAATCGCAGGTGCCATGTCCGAATCCAAACCAGTTACAAGTGGCATCCCACAGGGCTCAGTTCTGGGACCTCTATTGTTCGGTACATACTTCTCTGCGGTTCAGGTTAACACGGGGGGATTATGGCTGACAAAGTTCGCAGATGACTGCAAACTGGGGGCCATAATCGAATCTCCAGCTGACACAAGCATTCTCCAAAAGGGTTTCACGGAGACGGATGCTTGGTGCCAGAGCCACGGCCTCAAGCTAAATGCTAAAAAGTGCATAGTCATCCCCTTTCGGAAAAACAAGGTGCCTACAAATTACCACATAGGTGGAAATCCATTAGGTACTGAAGAAGTAATTAGAGATTTGGGACCAATGTAGATAATAATCTCTCTCCTTTGATAGTCACGTTGCCAAAGTGGTTAGAAAGAACTTCTATATAGCCCACCTTATCACGAAAGGGTTCGCATCTAGATCGAGAGGTCATTGTGCCACTCTACTCGTCACTCATCAGGCCCGTAATTGAATACAATGCCCCTTTTGGGATGTACCTTACCCGACACCTGCAGCAACTGGAGAGACCCCAAAAGTACCTCACCAAGAGGATCATGGGCTACAAACAGATGTCCTATGCAGCTCGACTAAAGAAACTCCAGCTCTACTCAGTTGCTTACCACCTACTCAGAGGCAATCTATGCCTGATGCACAAAGCCATGTCAAACCCAGAATTAATGGACATGCTCCACCTCAAAAAATCCAAGTCCCTTAGAGATACATGCTCCAGGGACCTAAACCCTCAGCACTAAAATAAATAGGACATGCTGGAGGGGCAGATTCATTTCCCAGAGGCTCCCCTCACTGTGGAATAGAATCCTAATTCATGTTAGACATAGCCCCTCGCTGACCCTCTTCAAGCGAAATCTGGACGCGTGGATGGGAAATCTCAAATTCACCCCTGGGATCTCTTCTGTGTCCCTGCTAGACAGAGGCACAGTAAACTAATCTTAAAAGGGTACCTTCTGTGACCTACTTTACAGAGGCACAGTAGGCTAATCTAATAGGGAGGCGGAAGCCAAATACACTCTGGCTAGGCTTATAAATGCCCTAGGGCAGATAGCCTAGTATCTACCTATGAACCTATGAACCCATTACTTGGTTGTCAAACCTATTCTTCCATTGTCTCTATCAAAAATCAGGCACTATCATTTACATAGGAGTCCCAATGTCTACAGATGCTTTTCAGATGGATGATTGACAACTTCTAGAATGTCTCTCCTTTTATGTTGGAAGCAGTGAGGGTCATTGTTATTCAAATGTACTTATTTTTTATTTTTATTATTTATTTGCAGTTTGATTACCGGGGAAGTCCACTGGGCCGAATTAACCCATGTTCAGTGGACACACATGTTAGGTTTTCAAGTGGACATTCAGAGATATGTATTTTGTGTTATCCTCAAAAAAAATGAGATGTCAACTCTTCACTTCATAGTAAGTGGTGCTCTGCTCTATGTAAATCTAATTTGCTTGAAATATCTTTACAGGCAGCATCTGCCATTCCTGTCTAAGTTGCTGTTTTCATTGTAATTGGAATGCAGAGAGCAATTCAGCCTCCACAGGGTGAATCCTCTTTGTCTTTCAACCCTGCTGTTTGATATGCACATGAATATTCACACATCAGTCAGTCCACTAGTTATTAATACATTTTTGATAAATGAGTCATGGACATTGTGTTGTATGTACTCATATGTCATCCAGCCACCAAAATCCTTAATTTAATTTTGTTAATTCTTTATCATTTACTTTGTTTTGTTTTTTTTGTTTGTTTGTTTTTTTGTTTTACATTCATCAGTACAAAGTAGACAGATTACACCTTATAGAGAAACATTACATATATAGATCAGCACACGTCTTTCAGTGCTAGTCATGGTACTCTGAGTGAGTGAAACAATAAGAGAACTTGACATTTGTATTTCAACAAAATGTAAAAGTGAATATATTACTGTGCATATTTTAAGAAATTGCTATATTGGCCTAAACTGTGGAGTACTATTTGTGTTTTTTTAACTCCGAATTCCTGAGAAAGTGCTAGTCAAAAGTGAGGAGTAAAAAAACATATGAAGGAAGAGTTTGAGTGGCACACCAGGCTGTGATTTCTTTGATGTTTATTGTCATGCAAAGTTGACTAAGTAGCTGCACCTAAGCAAGCTGGAAATGTGAGATTCTGGCTTCTTGAAGGAGAGAAAATGGGAGGAGTAACTTGATCAGGAACTCAACCGAGAAAACTGCTCTTTGTAAAAAGTATTTTTTATCTCAGTAATTTGTTGGCACTTTTGCAAGCTTTTTCCACAGAATGTGTAGTACATTAGGGGGAACAACATTTGTAAAAATCAGTGCAGACCAGTCAATGACACTTGATCTGCAGACTCTTAAACTTGGCATTTCTTTTCATGTTTCCCATTGTAAGTGAATGGAAATCTAATCTGACAACAAATGGTAAGGCTACTTTTCCTCACATTCAGGGCTGTCATACTGCATTTTAGTACAGATTTAGCCTATTAAGGGAAAAAAACTCTCATCAGGATGTCTGCCCCTTATTTTGTGGCTAACAGCTTTGAGAGGTGCAGAAATTCATGACTAGATAAAAAATATGTTTTTTCATCATTTGCCATAGTGGTCCTTTAAATAAGGCATTGAATAAGTAGTGATTAATCAGGGTTAGTACAGGGAAAAAGCCAGTGCTCTTTAAAATACTGTTTGAGGCCTTTTTTGAAGAGACTTAAAGAAGGTTCGAAGGTGAGGTTCGACGGAAGTGAATTCCAAGTTTTACCAACAATGTTGGCAAACAGGGAGTCACCGGCTGAGTTAATGGCTTTGTGGGTTTGGACCAAGAGTTTATTGGATGATCGTAGTTGCCTTGAATTACTGTACGGCTTTATGATATTTTTGAGTGCCGAAGTACTTTTAGGGTGGAACAGAATTTTGTGTGCTACTATAAGCTGATTGAACAGAAGTATTCTAGGCAGTTCTAGCCGCCCAAGAAGACTGAGGTTTTGACAGTGACGTGTCCTACATGTTGAGCCTATGCCAAATCTGGCAATATGGTTGTAACAGTGAGAGAGCTCACTAAGTACAGTTTCGCTCAAATTGGAGAGTATGGGGGGGGGCATATAGAAGGGTAGAGAGTAGGTGTGAGTGAGCGACTGCAGTCCTAGCTAATGGAGTTAGGAAAGGTTTGCTTCTATATAATGAGCCAAGCTTCTTATTAATGGTTTTTATAGTTTTATTGAGATGCAGATCAAATTTGAGATTATTTTCCACTTGTTGTGTCTTTCGGCTTTTCCCAGTTAGGGGTCGCCACAGCGGAACTCCGGTCCGCTAATGATTGGCAGTAGATTTTTGCGTGCCGAGTTGCCGCCCCTGATTCACAACCTTCAACGAAGGTATGCCCATTCACGCATGTCTCCTCACAGAAGACGCTCTAGCTGAGAATCGAACAGGACAACGTTTTACTGTGAGGTGACTATTACTCCTAAAAGCTTAGTATGGACATCTGGAGAGCTAGAGGTACCGTTGTTGGATGTTATGGAGAAGGAAAATGGGGTTGATCTACCGGTGGGGGTAAAGAGGAGCAGTTTAGTTTTGTTGTGATTTAACAACAGACGGTGATTAGAGAGCCAATTTTCAACTGTGTTAAATGTGTTTTGTGTTAAGGTTTGCAGGTCTAAAGGGGAGGAGGTCATACAGATCAGGGTAGAATCGTCTGCATATTGAATGCATGTTGTATCAGGGATGGCAGTATTAAGATTGTTGATGAAGATAGAAAAGAGTAGAGGACCTAGAATAAGCCCTGAGGGACACATAGGGTGAGGACCTAGAATAGAGCCCTGAGGGACACCAAGGGTGAGAGGTAGCAGGGTGGACAGTTTGCACTGTCATAATACAGCCTGTTGTCTGCCATTCAGATAGGATAGGAACCACTAAATAGCATGGTTATCTAGGGAGATGGATTTTAGGGAATGGATGAGTAATGTGTGGTTGACCATATCAAAGGCCTTCGACAGGTCTAGAAATAGGGCTGAAGGTAGCCTGTTGTTGTTCCTATTTTGGAATATGGTATTTGTAAAAGAAAGGAGGGCAAAGATGGTGCTGTGATGTGGCCTAAAGCCATGCTGAGAGTTGGCAAGCAGGCTCTTCTGAATGAGATATTCCATAAGTTACTTATGAATGCACTTCTCCATTAATTTGGCTAGTGGTGAGAGAGTGGCAATAGGTCTGTAGTTGGACAGTTCCACCTTTGTGGAGTGGGATAACATGGGATATTTTCCAGATTGAGGGGATAGTTTCATCAGTTATTGTTCTATTGATTAGGATAGAGATGGGGAATGATATGGCGTTGGCAGCTTTTTGTAGGTACTCTACAGGAAGGAGGTCAGCAGAAAGGGTGGTTGGTTTTAGTTTTTTGATAAAGGATCAGATAAAAGTGGTACAGACAGGTTGGAAGTTAAAGGGGGATGAGAAGAGGGGTGTGTTAGTGGCAGAGTTAGAGTTGGTGGGAGTAAGTTGTTTAGCTAAGGGCTGAATTGTTTCAGTGAAAAGGTTTTTAAAGGCAGTGGCAACAGTTTCTGGGGATTTATGGGTGTAGTTTGATGGGGTTGGGATAGTAGATTGTCTTGGATGAAGAAGTCGGTTAATACCTGCCCAAAACTTTTGGAGATTGTTTTGGTGTTTAAATTGGAGGTTCTGGTAGTAGTTTTATTTGTCTAGCAAAATGAGTTTATTTGTATAATTTCTAAGTTGACGATATCTCACTTGGACGAGGGGGGCTTTAGTTGTTTGTCATTTGGTCCGGGCTATATTTCTAAGTTTGATTGTTATCTTAGTTTCCTTTGTGATCCATGGAGCAGTTTTAGATTTAGTCTTTATAGTATGTGCAGAAACATGGGAGTCAAGGATGCTCAGGAATTTATTGCTGAAGAAAGCTACGGCATCATCTAGTAGTAGATTTTTTAGGACTGACCAGTTAACCGATTTAAGTTAATTTAGGAAGTTAGTGGGATTGAAGTTTTTATTATTTCTGATTGTTTTGTACATAGTCTTGTGGTGGGCTTCTGCCTTATGCTTAATAATATAAGTTAGTGAATGATCACGTAGGTCATTGGGTAGAGTCCCAGCTATATACAAGCTTGGGTGGCTATTGATAAGTACCCAATCTAAGATACTTTCCCTGTTGGTGGGTTTACTAATCCTAGTGGGAGAGATTATTACTTGTGTGAACCCAAACAGATTTATATGGGTGACAGGGGATTCAGCTGAGCAGATACACCAGTTGGTGTTAAAGTCACCAAGAACAATGGTTTCTTGGGGGTAGGTAGTGGATAACCACTGGAGGATATCTTCCAGACTGCTTATTTTATTGCCTGGGAAAATGTAGACACAGACAATATTTATACTCTTATTATTGCTAATTTTCAGTTTGATAATAAGGATTTCTGCGTTATTAAATGGGGGTGGTTGAACTGGATCTCTATTAACACTTAGTGTATTTTTGTAAAGAACTGCTATCTCACCTCCCTTCTTAGCTCTTCAGTCTAACCGGTGTATGTTGTAGCCCGGGGGTAATACCTCATTATCGGCAGTAGTAGGATCACATTGTGTCTGGGGAATGAACTGCTAAGAGGGCATGCAGGTTGGGGATTCTATTATTTATACTTCAAATGTTCAAGTGAAATGTCAGGAGAGCATTTGCAGGACAGTTAAGGAGTAGTTTATTGAAGGGGTTGGTGGTTGATATTTCACCAAGCACAGAAACACTGATGACAGTTTACCTAGGTTTCATCTTTAATGAACAGACTTTTTCAGAACAACCACCATTTGAAATCATTTCAATTATATATATTTCCCCCCAAAAAACAATTAACACATTCTATTAAAAAATTAATTACTTGTAAGTTTATATCTTTGATAAAATGCATAAACTAAAAATACATATAATACTATGCTTACAAAAAAAATTTTAAAATAGTGCATCAAATTAAATAAACATAACACACCAAAACCTTAATAAAATTTCATATAAAAATTCTTTGGAAATATATACCGACTCCACTACACAAATAAAAATTAAAAATGATTGAATAACAATTGTTGAATAAAAACATATGTACATATTCCATAAATCTTAACTATGTACATTTAATGTCATCCTAAAATGTGTTTTAATTTTAAAATGGGAATTATACTAATATTTTCATTAATACCCGTAAAAACTGTGGCATCCAATCTCAGTTGCCATTTCATTTCACATATATCCAAGTGCACGTCCAAGACGGCACCCTGACTATCCTTCTTAATATGCTGTATCGTACAAAACTTGAAGTCATGTCCCAGGTACTGCTCAATATGCCTAACCAACGTGTTGGTATTTCTCATATGCTTGATATCCAACATATGTTCAACAATTCTTTCCCTAATGCTTCTGCATATTTTTCCTATATAAAAGGCCGAGCAATGGACACATTTCCCTATATAAACAACATTTTTAGTGTGACAATTAAAATGCCCATACATATTAATGGGTACATCACCCACAGTAACTTTTTCACCAGTGATTAAAATATGCTTACATGTACTACATCTTCCACATTTGAAATTACCTTTTACTCTATTTGTTTGACTGCTCTCAATATTGGACTGACATCCCATTTCTAATAATTGCTTAAATGACCTTCCTTTTCTAAACACATTTTTGGAGCCTTCCATAGTTTATCCCATACATTACAATCCAATTTCAATAATCTCCAATTGTTTTGTATAATATTGACTATATGATCAGCATCATAATTGTATGTAGTTATAAACAATATCTGTTCGCTCATATCATTACTATCATTCGTTATATTATTTACTACTTCAGCTGTTGTTCGCACGTTCACTTGTACATTCTCATTGCCATTACTTGTTAATATGGCCATATAACCCCCACTATTCCTTTTGCATATTATCTCATCTTTAATAGAGTCATATAATGCAACTGGGTAACCACGTCTAATAAACATTCTCGTTATAAATTCCACTTCACTAAGAAATTCCTGATATGCACTTACCATTCTGGCTGCCCTAACCATTTGCCTTTTACTATTGCTTTTTTCTGTTGGCTAGGGTGCCAGCTCTGATAATTCAAATACGAATTCGAAAAAGTGGATTTTCTGTGTATTCCAGATGTCAAACATTTCGTAGACGGGTCCACTTTTAATTTAACATGTAAGTATGACAATTCATTTTTACAAACTCATAGGTGAACTTAAAAAAATCCACTGTACAATTTATATAATCTATGAAGGCTTCCATGCTCTCAATACCCCCCTCCCAAACTACAAATATGTCGTCCAAAAATCGAGTATATTGTTGAATATATTTGTTATACTCACTAGTGAACACATACTCCTGTTCCCAGAAGGACATTATATAATTGACATAAATGGGGGCACAAGCAGCCCCCATTGCCATCCCAGTAATCTGTTTATAATAATGATCTTCGAAAAAATATGAAATTGTTTTTTAACACTATCTTCATTAGGGTGATGAATACATTTAATAAATGTTAAATTAAAAGTGAATGTACAAGTGAATGTGCGAACAACAGCTGAAGTAGTAAATAATATAAGGAATATATAGCAATGATATGAGCGAGCAGATATTTTTTATAACTACATACAATTATGATGCTGATCATATAGTCAATATTATACAAAACAACTCTAGATTATTGAAATTGGATTGTAATGTATGGGATAAACTATGGAAGGCTCCAAAAAATGTGTTTAGAAAAGGAAGGTCATTTAAGCAATTATTAGAAATGGGATGTCAGTCCAATATTGAGAGCAGTCAAACAAATAGAGTAAAAGGGCATTTCAAATGCGGAAGATGTAGTACATGTAAGCATATTTTAATCACTGGTGAAAAAGTTATTGTGGGTGATGTACCCATTAATATTTATGGGCATTTTAATTATCACACTAAAAATGTTGTTTATATAGGGAAATGTGTCCATTGTTCGGCCTTTTATATAGGAAAAATATGCAGAAGCATTAGGGAAAGAATTGGTGAACATATGTTGGATATCAAGCATATGAGAAATACCAACACTTTGGTTAGGCATATTGAGAAGTACCTGGGACATGAATTCAAGTTTTGTTTGATACAGCATATTAAGAAGGATAGTCAGGGTGCCGTCTTGGACGTGCACTTGGATATATGTGAAATGAAATAGCAACTGAGATTGGATGCCATGGTTGTTCCGGGTATTAATGAAAATATTAGTATAATTCCCATTTTAAAATTAAAACACATTTTAGGATGAAATTAAATGTACATAGTTAAGATTTATGGAATATGTATATATATTTTTATTCAACAATCGTTATTCAATAATTTTTAATTTTTATTTGTGTAGTGGAGTCGGTATATATTTCCAAAGTATTTTTGTATGAAATTTTGTTAAGGTTTTGGTGTGTAATGCTTATTTATTTGATGCACTATTTTAACATTTTTTTGTAAGCATAGTATTATATGTATTTTTAGTTTATGCATTTTATCAAAGATATAAACTTACAAGTAATTAATTGTTTAATAGAATGTGTTCATTGTTTTTTGGGGGGAAATGTATATAATTGAAATGATTCCAAATGGTGGTTGTTCTGAAGAAGTCTGTTCATTAAAGACAAAACCTAGGTAAACTGTCGTCAGCGTTTCTGTGCATGGTAAAATTTGTAGTTCCTGGTAATGAGCTGGTCTTGCTTGGTTCTTTGTTTGGAGTAACAGTTTGTCTGGGGTGTGTTTGTTATTTGGTTGTTGGTTGGTATTGTCACCAGGTGAAGATGGGGGAGGGTTGGGATGGATGTCTCCATCTGTAGCAAGGTTATATTGAAATCTGATTATAAGTTTTAGAAACTTATGAATAAGTCTTAGATAGTGCTTGTCCCTTGGATTCGATTTTTAAGGTTCTAATTAGGTGGTGAGGTAAAGGGGATGAGGGTTTGCATGTGTGAGGATAGGTAGGTGAGATAACTTGTAAGAGAAGTCTGGGGTGGTAGTTTGACATTTTGAGTAGTGGAATCCGTGGTGGTACTGGTTTTCATAAGCAGTGAGCAAATAAAGGATGAGCATCAGGGGGAGTAGAGAAAATACTAGTGTTTTTGTTGATGCTAGCATAGCAAGGGGCCTGGCCATTATAGGGCACAGTTTTCAACCAGGATTTGGCAGGAAAGGAAGGAGAAAAGTTGGGTTGTAGAGAGGGAGGGCCATTTGGTGATGTATGAGATGCTGGTTGGAAGGAAGAAGTAGGGGGAGTGGCTAGGACAGTATAAATTGAACAATACTGGGGTGGCAGGGAATGGGGGCAGGGTGAAGCATGGAGCATGGAGCATGGAGCGAGGGTGAGCAGAGCGGGGCTAAACCAGACCACAAGCTTTATTCAACAATTAAGTAAAACATAAGTTTATAATGGGGATGTAAGTTATTTGCCTTACTACATTTTAAAGGTGGCTCCCAGAGGAGTGGGTATTGATATAGCCTCCTATGAGAATGGCTTGGGGGAGGGGGGGTAGCAATTATTAGTGTGAGATTGGATGATTAGAACTGGTTGCAGAGCAACCCCAGCAGGAGGAAGTCCAAAAAGAAAAGAAAAAATAAAAACAATCAGGAGCCAGGAAATGTAAGTAAGACAATACACTATGTTAGAGCTTTTCAGCTTACAGAAACCGAATGTTGCTAGCAAGCTCTTTAAGGATGAATACAGCTAAGGGAATTGAGACTGAACTAAAGGTTTGATTTGGAATAGTTTTAATTTTAGACTCTGAAGCTCACCTGTTTACATACAGAGGGAATAAGGAACTTGTACAATTAGTAGAGTATGTTCCTACCTAGTGACTGACTTCATTAAAGCTCTCCAAGTTGAAAGCTGAATGGGGCTCAATGCACCTGTGCTCACCTCACAATGATTGTCACAAAGTAAGAGAAAATTGTTTAAAACAATTCAATGACATTCACCTAATAATTAATTCTACTGGAAGGCTTGTATATAAAAGTTGAGATTTTCCAGGGCTGATTTGAGCTTTTCCTGAAAATTTGCTTCAGAACCAGAGGTGGGGGAGTGAGCAGTCCCTTGGCTTGTGGATGGACCAAGCAAACTGCAAACAGAAAAAATACACAGAGTGTGAGCAGAAAGTGAATAGTACAGTTCTAGGAGAAATGGAGACAACTGGAGAGTAGAGGATATTAGTCAGAGAGTGATGGAAGGATTATCAGAAGACAGAGAGTTGGTACAAGAAATGGCGCAATAAGTAGGTACACAGATAAATGCCCGGAGAAGATTAAAGAATCACAAAGAATAGGAAACAGTGTCTAGGCAGATCATAATAGACAAATTTAGCAATGTACTAAGTCTGATAGGTTAAAGTAGTACCATAGTTAGGTAAGACACTGATTAGAATGTGTAACAAACACTGTCTTTCTGCTTTTCAAATACCAAAGAAATAAATAAATACCAAATAAATAAACAACAGCAGAAACACAGCATTTGTTACAAACTCTAGAAAATATCTTACCTAACTACATTTCTAATTGGTATTGGTTAGCAGAAACTTACCTGCTATCAGTAAGGAGAAACTTACAGTTTGTTTATTTGGTATCTGGTATTTGAAAAAACAGAAACAGTATTTGTTACCTAACTACAGTTTCTATTGTATTACTTAACAGAAACATACCTGCTATTAGTAAGGAGAAACATACAGTTTGTTTATTTGGTATCTGAAAAGCAGTAACAGTGTTTGTTGCAAACTCTAACCTGCATCTCATCTAACAACAGTTCTAACTGGGTTTGTAAGCAGAAACATACTTGGTACTTGTAAGCAGAATGCTTACAATACTGAGGTGGTGAGCTGACTCTATAGTCTTCCTCCATTGGCAAAGGTGGTCAGATTTCTGCCATTTAAAGCCAATATAACAGTGATGAAACTGTGATGAAACTGGTCCTCCACGCATGGGATGCCAGTGGCACAGGTGGCAGCCTTGGCCAAACTATTCCACACCTCGGTCTTATAGTAAGACTAGGTGTAGCCCTACAGCAGTAGTCTGCGGCTGTAGTTTTTCATAAAGAGCTATAGGAAATGTAGGCATGGCTCCACTGCCAGCTGTAGGTATAATGCATGGTATTACTACTTCTTCATGTATGTTGATATGTAAATATGATCCACAGTGACCACAGCTCATACAGATTATTAATAACCTAGTAAATGTATGTCACTTGACATTTCTTTAGTTCTTGGCATGCACACAGGAATGGCTTATAAAAAAATCATGATACTAACAGTGTTACATGCAAATATATATTTCCTTAATTCATATTGGTATGTTAATGTATTGTCCCAATGTTATTCTTTAACATGATTAGAGGTCATTATTTGATGATTAGAGGTCACATTGCTGACAGACAATTTTGTAATGGATGACATAGACAACATTAGAATCAAACCCATGAAAGCAAAAGAAAATTAACTACTGTACTTACTATTAATGCCACAGTGGAACTTATATTACATGTCTCGGAGATGACTTTGAATGAAGCTATGTTACATATACTATGGCTAATATGGATCAAAGACAGTGCAGCATATATCCTCATACTGTACATATGACATTATTTATGTGATGTATTCATAGCATTTGTTAAATGACTGAAATAGGACTGTGATTTACCTTGTAGCCGTACCCATTTTACAGTGGACATATGCTGACACCATTAGAAGACTTTTTGGAAGTGAGGGATTTGCAACTAGGCATACTCCAGTCATGTGAAAATAAAATTAACAATAGTCAGGTATGCACTAATAGCTAAAACAGGAGATGTGTAACAATATATATGTTGCAATGTCCTGCAGCAACATAATGATATAGTACACGTAAAATGCAGACATAATCAAGGGAATCAAACCCTGTACCCATTGTACTTTAAAGAAAGTCCCCACATCATTACTTCTGTAGGACCCCTAGGTATTTATAGTGTAAATGCTCTCCATGAATCTAATATTTTTAATGTCTGATATGCTAACTGACATGACAATATGACATCTGATACAATGTTTCAGGTGAACTGATAAAATACCGAACGGAAACAAAAAAAGCCGGCAACCAACGAAAAAAATCAAATAAAACTGTTTAATTGTGAGCGCTTTCGGCTAGGAAGTACCTAGCCTTCATCAGACAAAACAGTTACAATAAGCAAGCAGGTTCATTTTATTTAATTAGGCATTATTAATTAGGCAGCCCAATTAAAGATATTTAAAGCCACATATCATCAGTGGGGAATAGTAAACAACCGAGCACAACAAGATGTTGTTCCAATGAAAACTCATAATCAAGAAAACCTTGTTCAAGTAAAAGCAGTAAAATATATAACATTATGTTTGTTTATTGTTTAATGTTATTTATGTGTATATCTATATATATATATATATATATATATATATATATGTATATATACATATATATACATATATATATATATATATATATATATATATATATATATATATATATATATATATATGGTTCTACCTGACATAATCGACACGCCAGAAGACCGACAACGCAATCACCGAAACCACATAACCGGCAGTGCAAAAACCCGAAACCCCACATGCCCGACAACGAAATAACCAACGGTACACAAACACGAAACCTCATACACCGCACACACCACAATCACAACAATCAACAAACAAAACACATTCCCTGTCCAAAAACCACACACACAACACAAGCACACCAAAATCCCTACAAACCCACACTAAACCTCACATACACAACTATCTACAACCCTAACCCAAACCCTAACCCTAAGGTCCGTCACTATCGCATACTCAGCTAACCCGCGCCCTAACCCTAACTCACTTAACCCGCCCCTAACCCAAACACAATCACTACCGCACACTTACCTGACCCGCTCCCTAACCCTAACTCACTTAACCCACCCCTAACCCAAACACAATCACTACTGCACACTTACCTGACCCGCTCCCTAACCCTAACTCACTTAACCCGCCCCTAACCCAAACACAATCACTACCACACACTTACCTAACCCGCGCACTGACCCTAACTCACTTAACCCACCCCTATCCCCACACACCGTCAATATCCACACTTACCTTACTCGCACCCAAACGTCCGTCACCACCGCATACTTACACAGCCTTTTCCCATGTTGGCATCCTCGGCGTCGGTGTTTTCATCCGTCTCGTCGGTCTTCTGAATTGTCGATCTTCTGGGCCTCGTGATTCGCTTGTCGGTCTTCTGGCGTTTCGACTAACTCAGGTAGACCTATATATATATATATATATATATATATATATATATATATATATATATATACAGAGACTTCCGTATTTAGATCTAAATATACTTGTTTTTAAAAGCAACCTCTCCAAATGCCTAACATTAAGTTATACAACCAGTCCCATACTTGATCATATCAAGACACTGTAGGCATAACATTTATTCAAGTATAACCCAGCTAAAGTTAACCTTTGTGTCCCAACTTCACATATAGTAAATAAAATAAATTCTAAACCAATACAAAAGTATTATCTTTTAAAGGACAATAATTTCAGAATGCATTTAATAGATACATTCTTGTTCAAGCCCGGAAAGGTGTAAGCCCCTGTTGTGAAGTTGAGAATGTTTCAGATGAAGCCTGATACATGAAAATAATCATTAGTTTGAATAAACCAGACAATTTAAAGCTCAAAGAAGGATCGTTACCTGTTTTCATTGCTTGATTTTGAGAATGTATGCATTTTAGTCTGGTTAGCTGTCTACCTGCAAAATACCTAAAGGAATACAGCAGTGGATTCCTTTTGAACAAAGAGGCTTTTCCTTTTGTTTTCACATACATCTTATTTGACGTGGACAGTATGTGGATCAAACTTCAGTCATATTCCCAAATTTGTATAACTTGTGTAAATATTTGTAAAAGTTACCTGTGTGCACACCTTTTCACAGTGTGGATTTTGTGAGCATAGATCTTTAGCACCTGACTGAATCAACACTAGCAGTATGAGGCACACTTCAAAGATATTAGCTTGCTAAACTCTTAATCCCCGCTCCTTTCCTGCTCAGGTGTGTGCATGGTATCAAGCAAATGATAATCCCCATTCCTTTGCTGCCCAGGTGTGTGCATGGTATCAAGCAGACGCTAACCCCCAGGCCTTTGCTGCCCATGTGTGTGCATGGTATCAAGCAGATGCTAACCCCCACTCCTTTGCTGCTCAGGTGTGTGTGTGTGTGTGTGTGTGTGTGTGTGTGTGTGTGTGTGTGTGTGTGTGTGTGTGTGTGTGTGTGTGTGTGTGTGTGTGTGTGTGTGTGTGTGTGTGTGTGTGTGTGTGTGTGTGTGTGTGTGTGTGTGTGTGTGTGTGTGTGTGTGCGTGATCAAGCAGATGCTAACCCTCGCTCCTTTGCTGCTCAGATGGGTGCATGGTATTGAGCAGATGCTAACCTCCACTCCTTTACTGCTCAGGTGTGTGTGTGTGGTATCAAGCAGATGATAATCCCTGCTCCTTTGCTGCTCAGGTGTGTGTGTGGTATCAATCAGATGGTAATCCCCACTCCTTTGCTGCCCCGGTGTGTGCATGGCATCAAGCAGATGATAATCCCTGCTCCTTTGCTGCTCAGGTGTGTGAATGGTATCAAGCAGATGCTAACTCCTACCCCTTTGCTGCTCAGGTGTGTGCATGGTATTTAGCAGATGCTAACCCAATGTTTACCTCATTTGTTCATCAAGCAGATGAGGAGATTCAGAAAGTATAATGAGTTGAAAACTAATTAGCATACTTGATGTGCCCAGAGGGGGTTATCTACAGCTTAAAAGCATGACATAGGTTATTGATCTCCCATTGCCCTAAGATAAGGGATTTTCATCTCCTTGTGGTGTAGAACAGAAGATTTGACTATTAATCCAGGATTGAGAAGTGTTTTATAAATATTTAGACGTATGCTTATATTCCTACTATTGCATCTTTGTACAATTTTGATATGTATTTCCTTTGTGTCATCTACCTGCATTGTTTAACAATACCTTTTTTCAAGTCTTTGGAAATGTGGTAAAGAAGAGAGTGCAGGCAGGGTGGAGTGGGTGGAGAAGAGTGTCAGGTGTGATTTGTGACAGACAGTAACAGTACAAGTGAAAGGGAAGTTCTACAAGAGGGTAGTGAGACTAGCTATGTTATATGGGTTGGAGACAGTGGCACTGACGAAAAGACAGGAGTCAGAGCTGGAGGTGGCAGAGTTAAAGATGTTAAGATTTGTACTGGGTGTGACAAGGGTGGACAGGATTAGAAATGAGTATATTAGAGGGTCAGCTCTGTTTGGATGTTTTGGAGACAAAGCCAGAGAGGGGAGAATGAGTTGGTTTGTATATGTGCTGAGAAGGGATGCTGGGCATATTAGGAGAAGGATGCTAAGGATAGCGCTGCCAGGTAAGAGAAAAAGATGAAGGCCTAAGATAAGGTTTATGGATGTGGTGGGAGAGGACATGCAGGTGAAGATGCAGAGCACAGGAAGAAATGGAAACAAATGATCCACGTGGTAACCCCTAATGAAAGCAGCTGAAAGAAAAAGGAGAAGGAGGAAATGTAATTGATGGTTGCACTGCAACACATACATCTATGTCTACAGCCTTTAGTAGGCCGCCAGCATAACAGTTTAGAAACTGTTTGTAGGAGGAATACCTATAGATACATGTCAACAAAATGGTGGGAAAATGTGTGTACACTTGCTGTGAATGCACGTTTTACTAATAGTACATGCTCTGTTCTATATTATTGCTATGCTTAGAAGGTTGTGAGCCTGATACATAGACCCTTCTGCTTCTGTTAATTAATTTTTTTGGGAGTAGTTGGACACAGGCATTTGGACATTACATTGTGCTTTGTATTTTTGCAGGCTACAGCTATGTCTGTTTTATGCTCTAGTAAGGAAGGGCATTAGGGCATATTAGTATACATTTCATAAATTTTACATTTTTGTAACACCTGTGTACTTACCTGAGGCAACTACAAGGAAATAGACAGTAGCATAGAAGTCTCACATAGTGCTAGTTCTATCCTCTACAGCATGTGGAAACAACATATGCTCTCCCACATCTGAAGTATGAAATCAAAGTACTGGTTAAGTATGCTGGAGGCAGAAGCCTGTGCAAGCCTGTGAAACCTCTCACTGTATCCTTAGTAAGTCTCTGAAAGCTCACTGTAGGTAGGATAGTTGAATATACACATACCGTTAAATTCAGGGTGGGCAGGGGGGTTCACCATGATTCACATGGAGCTGCAGAAGAGGGAACACATGTCCACTATTTGTTGTATAGTGTCCCTGTCTGCCATGTAGTGGTCAATTATAACTATTTCATGGAGACCATGATGACTTAAAAATTGTATGAAGACCCTGTGCCTTCAGAGGCAATGTGGTGCTCCATTATATTTATATCATGAAGACCATGATAATTTAAAAGTTGTTTGAAGACACTATGCTTTCAGGGGTGACATCTGACATTATCATCATAATCAGTTGGTACACGACCACTTGCAGATACAAGTTTACAATGGTTGCAATAGCCCTAGCATACTGTAAAGTTTTGCTATTCCTGAATTCAAGCATATGGCCATATTTGTGCTAAATCCATTGCAACATGTTTTATATGCTTCTGAATCCCTCTGCAATGTTTTGTTAATTTGTTAGTATACAATATGACCCAGTATACAGTGATTATCATATAGTTCTGCTCACCCTTGTTTTCAAGCCAGACTTGGTATTACACTGCTTCTTAAATAATACACACAGTGCTCGTCATTGCTTACCACTCAAACATGATTGGCACGATGAGCAGCCTTTCATAAATCCCAGTTATTTTCAGGGAAAGATATTCCCCAGGATTTAATAAACTCTGTGTAGGCACCATGTAGACCCTACATGGAATGTATTCATGTACACAGCCAGTGTTCCCCCTCGGCAGCGCTCCATGCATATTAATGATGGCGTGCTGCTGAGGGACAGCATAGGAACAGGAACAGAATCAGTGTAGAGAGATGTGTGTAGGCCACACATGGTTGTGAATGCCTTGTCAGATGTTATGTACAGGGTGTGGCTCCCTGTAATGCACCCCGCCACTGGTGAAATGTTGTGAATTGTGTTAAATGTGTAATATATAAGTTATATGGTTATTTTTTTTCTGCATGTTTGAGCAGCGTGGAGTGCATTAATACCAAGCCACACTTACATATAGACAGCTGACATCTACTACACATGTTCATAGGCTCATAGGTAGATACTAGGCTATTGGCCCTAGGGCCTATATAAGCCTAGCCAAAAAGGCACCCTGGCTTTCGTCACCCAAGAAAATTATTTTCCTGTGCCCCTGTCGAGCAGAGCCACATAAGTGATCCCTGGGGTGAATTTCCTATTTCCCATCCAAGCATCAAGATTTTTCTTGAAGAGTGCTAATGAGGAGCTTTGTTTGATATAGATAGGTAGTTTGTTCCAGAGTATGGGAAGTCTCTGGGACAGGAATCTATCCCTCCAGTATGTTCTGTTTATTGTGGTGACAAGGTTTAGGTCCCTAGAGTGTGTAGCTCAGAGGGATTGGGATTTCTTTATGTCCAACAGCTCTGGGTTTGACATAGCTTTGTATGTTAGGCAGAGATCGCCTCTGAGTAGGCGACATACAACGGAGTAAAGCTGGAGTTTTTTGAGACGGTCTGTGTAGGGCATCTGTTTGAGGCTGGTAACCCTCTTTGTGAGGTATTTCTGTGGCCTTTCCAGTTGTTGTAGATGTCATGTGAGGTACACACCAAAAGGGGTGTTGTACTCTATAATGAGTCTAATGAGTGATGAGTAGAGGGGAACAATGACCTCTTTTTTTCTGGATGAGAAACCTTTTGTGATGAGGTGTGCCACGTAGAAGGATTTCCTGACTACTGTGGCGATGTGATTATCAAAGGAGAGACTGCTGTCGACCTGTGCCCCAAGGTCTCTTATTATACTTTCGGTGTTAAGTAGACTACCGTCTATGTGATAGTTCATGGGTACAGAGTTTTTACCAAAGGGGGTGATAATGCACTTTTTGCCATTGAACTTGAAGCCATGGCTTTGACACCAGGCATCTGTCTCAGAGAGGCCCTTTTGTAGGATGTCCACGTCATTATGAGTTTCGCTTATGGCTCCTAGTTTGCAGTCATCTGTGAACTTTGTTAGCCAAAGACCTTCTGTGTTAGCCTGTACTTCAGAGAAGTAGATACCAGACAGGACAGGACCCAGGATTGAAGCCTGTGGTACTCCACTTGTCACTGGTCTGAAGTCAGATCTGGAGTCTGCTACTTTCACAGTGTGGGTTCTCTCAGTGAGCCAGTTGGCAACCCATCTTGTGACATATGGATTTATACCTAGCTTAGTGAGTTTATCTATAATTCCAGAGTGGGGGGTGGTGCCGAAAGCCTTGGCGAGATCTAGATAGGCTGTGTGAACCACCTTACTTTCATCTATGGCTTTGGTGGCTGCTTCAAAGAAGTCTATCAGGTTTAGAAGACATGATCTGCCTTTTACAAACCCAAACTGGATAGGGTCCAGAGTTTGGAGATTACCAATGTCTTTGGTTATAAGTTCCGTGATGATATGTTCCATGGCCTTGCAGACCAGGCTCGTCATGCTAATGAGGCGGTAGTTCCCAGGGTCTGTGGTGGAGTGGAATAACCGCCACTGTGTGCCATTCAGTGGGCACAAAGCCTGAGATGAGGCTATGATTGAACATGGTACTTAGATGGGGTGCCAGTTCATTCTGTAGTTCATGTAGAATGCAGCTTGAGATGTTGTAAAGTCCCATGGATGCTGTGTTCTTTGCTTTGGAGTGTGTGGTTTTTACCTGTGCATCTGTGATTAAAGGAACTTTGCATTCTTACAGTATAGAGATGGGCCCTTTAGGGGATGAGAGGTGGGTAATGTTAGCACTGAACCTATCTGCCAGGATGTTGGCAATATCAGTTGGTTCTGTATATTAAGTGCCATTGTGCTGTAACTCAGAGCAGATCTGAGTGTTGCCATTGAGATTCTTGACATAGCTATAGAATGCTTTGTGGTTGTCTTTAGAATCAATGGTAATTTTTTTTTTCGTAAGTAGCTTTGGAGGATTTTATGAGGGATCTCAGCTTCTTACTGAGGCTGACCAGGGAGTTCCTCCAATCATGGGATTTTACTCTTTTTTGCAACAGTTTCTTTCTTCTGTTGTAGAGTTTGTTTATGGCAGGGGACCACCAGATTGGCTTCCTTTTTTTGGAGGATAGCATATTGGTTCTGTTAGGGATAGCATGATCCATGCTCTGGTGTAAGTGCTTATAAAGTGCATTTGTGTAGGATTGAACAGTCGTACCTCTATTGTCCATCTGCATGGGTGTTGTGAAGTTTGCCACTTCTGTCTTGAAAAGCGTGAAGTTTCTTTGGAGAAATTTTTTACAGTGGTTTCCCTAATGGGGGGTGGGACAGGTTGTGGATGTCTAGGGTGATTAGCTTGTGATTGGTTCTGACCAACGAGGAACTGACCTCTGGTGTGGAACACCAGTCGCCCATTTTGGTAATGACCAGGTCTAGGATATTGCTGCCCCTGGTGGGGGTGTATATAAGTTGATCCAAGGCCAAAAATAGAAACAAGATGTAATCAATTATCATAATTAATTATTTTATTTTTCCATTGTGATTGTTTTTTTTGTAATTGCTGTTTGCGCAACATGGCGCAGAGCACCGCAGAGCCAATCACTGCTTATACATACACAGCCGACACCTGCCAGACATCTAAACATAGAAACTAGATGTAATTTTAATTATTTATTTATAGGTTTGTTTATGCATGTTTGAGAGGAGTGGCATGGTGCTCAGCAATGCTAAGAGGTAGCCTAGTAGGATATGTGAAGGTATACCAGTTTTTATAATATCCAAGCAGCTAAATGAGTACAGAATTATGTGTAGTAGACCCTGGGTTTGAGTCCATAGGCAGCAGAACATATTTGCAATTTAATGTATAATTGTTGTTTAATTTAATAACAAAATTGTGGAATATGGCACTGCTGCACTCTGCTAAGCTGTGCTCAACCATGCTAAGCACTGCATAAACATGCTAACAGCTACCAAAGTTTGCGTGGTGCTAAGCTTTGCTAAAATCATGATTGTGCAAGTTTTCACACTGCTCAGTGCTTCTTAGCTGATTGCATTCTGCTAAGTGATGTGGCACTTTTTTGAATGTTGCTCAATGATATATAAGGGTAGGAAAACAGCCTATATTAAGTGCAATAGATGGAAATTTTGCACCATTCATTGGAGTTCAAACAACTGTAGATATGGCAGGTGGTGCTGATGAATTTGCATGCTTTCGGGCACAGACGTGGGGTATTCAAGACTCCGGGGTCATGATTGGACTCCTGGTAAAAAAACATGAACCTAGACTGCTGCAGGTTGGTTTCCAGGGCTCAGAGTGTAAGGCAGAGGCTTGGTATTAATTTGCCTGGGAACTCACCACTGTTACTGGTATCCCCCACACAGATGAACAGTATCATCACCATTATGATGACCTGAAGAGGAAAAAGAGGGGAACCTTGGACACCTGGGTCAAAGAAGCTAGAGCAGGGAATGCCCCACAAATATGTAAGTAATTATTCCTCTGTTTTACCAATATGCAAGCTGAATGTCTCCAAAACTGGTATGCATATGGTGTGCATCTCTCCCAACAGCTGCAGCTGAGAGGGCTCGCAATTTTGAGTCCCATGCCAGGCACCTGGCCAGGTTGCACCATGAGTGTGGTAAGTGCAGAGATATTATGCAAACTTTAGTGTAATAAGCAAAAAAGAGTAACGCATTTACTGCAATGAAGTATACATAAGAAAATTGGAGTGCAATAAATGGGTACGCAGAATTGGAGTGCAGTAAATGGGCAATTAGAGCTGTAGTGCAATAAATGAACAATAACAACTGTAGCACAATAAACAATAAACAATACCAATGACAGTAAGCAAAATGGCATACAGCAGGACTGTGTTGTCATAACAATTGCAGTAGATCTGTATGCATTGATTGTCTATGGTATGGTTGCTGCAGTCAAGTGTCACTGTAATAGTTGTAGAATGCAAAACTAATGGCCTGCAAACTGTATTGCTTTACTCATGGTACTGTCCAAGGCTGTCTCCAAGCCAATATCAGTCACATAATGATCTCTGTTCCTCCTACTTCAGGTAATAAAGGTATATGGGTGAGGTAGCCCACTCCATGGGCAGATATTGTGTGTGGACTTCACAGATATTTCAAACCAATACCAATAAAAAGTGTTCCCCATCATTGTTGGTTTGAAAATAAAGCTTTATTAATATATACAGTACAGCTGTATTCCATGCATGTGTGTTCTACTGTCATTGCAGTCAGTTATAGCACTGTGATCACACCTCCCAACTGTCCCGAATTGCTCATTTTTTACCGAGTTTTGGGGTCCCAATAAAGGGGTGCCACGATTCCCGAGTGGCACCCCTTCATTTCCAATTTTTAAATCTATTTATTTAGATTTTGCGCTTTCAGAGCTGACGTCATCACGTGCGCGATGACGTCAGCTCAGTTAAACTGTCGAATTAAGCTCAGGCATACGTGAGCGTCCATTTGAATACTCGAGTTGCCGTTTTGCCAGGCAAAGTCTACTTTTCAGCTATGCGGCATCCGTTTTGAATATTGGAGTTGCCATTATGATTCTGCCGTTTCCACTTTCCAAGCAGATTTGCTTTTGTTTGAATACTTGGGGACTGCTGCAATCCATAACTGCACCGTGATTAGGAGTTCTGATGACATTGACAGGTAGCCCGGTACCCTTTTGCTTAAGGTTTCACTGTGTGTTTGTGTGTGTGTGTGTGTGTGTGTGTGTGTGTGTGTGTGTGTGTGTGTGTGTGTGTGTGTGTGTGTGTGTATGCGCATTGCGCATGTACTCTGTCCTGAGATGGTCTATTTACTAATTATATAAAAATATTACCGTTACATGCATGTACTTTTCTTACTACTTTGAACTTAGTATAGTTGCATTTGAAAGGGTTCTCTCTCTGTCAGTCATCTGATATTCTTAGTGGCATCCACTGGCATTACTTTCTCATTTAACCATCTAACTAGTACCTTTTACCTCTGCTATATATAACGAGTGATCACTTTTTGTGTTGAAAGTGTTTGAAGAAACTTTTGTGAGTACAATCTCCTTTCTTGAAGTTGAAGATTCGCATCTCTTGTATATACAATCAGATTATATATGTTAAAAAATATAGGTGTTGCAGAATCAAACAGCGTGTATTTATTGTTTGGGAAGCTATTTATTGTATTGGGAAGCTATTCATTTGGCATTCATTTCTTCTGTGAATTGAGAATTTTTGCATAAATACAAACATTTATTTTAAATATTTCTTCCCAGTCAAGGTATATTTAAGCTTTCTGGTGTCTCCCTTGGCTTCAATACTATGGCTGTTGCTGAGCAGCCATATTTAGTGCTTACCAACTGACAATTATGAACCATAAGGCAGGTTTCTTATCATTTTAAAAGATGGCTAGGAGTTTAATTTATTTTGTCATGATCAGGCCTTTCAGTGTACTGTTTTAATTTGCCACCCTATAATAGTGTTGCCTACTTTCCAAAAAGAGTACCTTTAACAGACGGCTTTATTCCTCATTTCATCTTTTTCAAACTGGTACACATTTTAGCAGGAGAAGAGCAGGTGTGTGAAATGCTGGTGTTTTCTGATTTTCCTACTCAGAATTATGACATAAACAATGTTGAGAATGTTACTCTTGTGAAGACATGTAAACTATTAAGTTTGTTCAGAACTATGATGTGAAGAGCAGCAGTTTGTCTGTCAGAATATGGTAATCAGTTTGTTAGACATCGCTCTGTTTCTTAAATTGAACATGGTGTGAGAAGGTTATTGTAATGTGGGGCTAAAGCAGTTTCACAAAAGCACCCATATGACATCTAAAAGTTGTCTAAATCAGTAATTCCTTATTAGGAAGAATGAAGATAAATACAAAAATAAATATGGCACTAGGTGATAACTAGAAATAGATTTTAGCCACACAACCCTTTACAGAGTTACACATAATCATGAGATGAACTTGTAGCAATCAGTTTAATAAAAATGGATTTTCAAACCTGAATGATCTGTTCTAGAACTCTGTCCCCAAACTCCCTACCACAGCTGGTATAATTCCAAATGTTAGATAATAATTATCTGTCATATTAATTTTTCATAAAGATATGAAAACCAGACCTCACAAGGGGCTGACAATTAGGGCCAAGTAAGTCATGCAAGACAAAATTTCACTGTACATTATGTACTTTCTAAAGCAATTTCCTGGAAACAGCTTGCAGTGTGACATGCGCAATGACAAGAAATTCTGGGTCAAATGCTAATGTGAAAAATAAAAACCCCGTAAAGCTCAGAAATGCAATTTTTTATCACTAGGTTTGACAGTTGTTAAGGAATCATGCTAAGAATATCATTTAGAGGTTGCCAGTTGCTCTGTGAGGCCTAATATCAGGTGTACATTAAAAGCACTTCAGCTGCTAACCGCAATATTATGACAAGCAGGTCAATGCCTGGTGTGCTTAACTTCATAGTGTCAGTCAGCGAATGTTGTCTCAAAACATGAGTTTTTTTTCTCTAAATTGTTTTTTATGGAGATCATGTATATCATACCTGAATACATAGTTCAACTCATTTGTACACAGACAGACAGTTTTCACACATCGATCATTATGCACAAATTAGTTACAAATGCATTAATTGTTATGATTCTTATTCATTACACATTCTGAATATATATTTATATATATATATATATATATATATATATATATATATATATATATACATATACATATATGTGTGCGTGTGTGTGGTGCCATGTTTTGGTTGTCTGTTCTCCAATTTGCATTCAAAAGTTGGTATCCCACAATTCCATCGGAGTGGGTGGGGTTACATAATTATGTATGCAAATTAGATGTTAATCAGCATACAGATTTGTACCTATTTTTCATGGGCCTTGTCCAGATTTTTGATGTTTCCAGGTTGAGAGGTATGACTGTGATAGATCTAGAATGCAAGAAGAATGTCCTGTAACTTGTATTGCTCAGCTCATAGTATGGTTCCAGGTTATCACTAGGCCAGTATCAGTCACTCAGTAGTCAGCAGTGACTTAGTAGCTCAGTCTGTTAAATGCCTTATGCACAGTACATTTTTCCACACACAGTCCTGGGTTCAAATCTAGTGGTGTGCAGTACTAAATTTTCAGTATTGGCCACGTAATGCTCACATTTTCTCTCTCCCCAGAAGGAAAAGGCATATGGGTGAAGTAGCCCATACCCATATTATGAGCAGATATCGTGTTTAGATTTCACAGAATTTTAAAATCAATAGCAAGAAAGTGTTCACCACCATTGTTGATTCATAAATAAATCTGTTTATTTGCAGTATAGCTGCATTCCTTGCATGTCTGTACTAAGTTGCTACAGTCAATTATTACATTATTTTCAGATGTGCCCTCCAGTCACAGCTATTGGGTTCTATCCCCATGCCTCCCAACTAAGCAATGATGCCTGTCTAGTTTATGTACTGTACACAAACATGCCTCTCAAGTGTCATAATTTCTTGTAATGTAATTAAAACTGCCTAATCCGTCTGTCACAGGATTGCCAAAGAAAGACTACCTGGAATGCAATGTATTACCACATCCTCTTATAGAGTATCTTGGTAGTTATATAAGTCCACATTATGTGAAACTGTTCTCTGTAGTTGTGTACTTGCATTTGTCATTGCTTGTCTCATACTGACCCATGCTAACACCTTGAGAGGTATGTACGTGCTACATCAGCTATAGGAGAATTGTAGCCACTGTACTAAAACTGATACGACACACCTGTAGAGTATTTATTATGAGTACTTTCAGGGATATAATCTGCAATGCCACTAATGGAATGTTTTTCTCTCTCTCCCCACCCCTTATCTCCATGTATTTATAATTGTTATTTATTATTATGATTTAATATTAATACATGTTGTTTAACTATATTTTTGCAAAATGTGATGTATTATTATTATATGTTATTATGATTCACTATTAACATATTTTGTTAAACTATTTTGTTGCCCTTATGGCTTACTTCTTACTGGCATGCTATTAGCATACTGACTGTTATGTTATTTGCTGTTGTGCTATGCATACTATGCATTAATATGTATTTGTATGAATTAAAATGATGTTCCGTTCTGTTAATACTAACAGTGGTTTGGTTATTACTAACCTTAACCTATTGCTATACCTCTATCACCACAGCATGTCAAGGTAGGCCAGTTCCAGCTGATCCCCCTACATTGTCTCAACCGGCCGTGGCACCTGGTCCCAGCAAGTCTGGGACCCAGACCAGTGGTGCTCCCTCTTCTACACCTGCACTACCTGTGACATCGGGTAGTACCGCCCTACAGGACAGGGCCCAGCCCCCCTCTGGGAGCAGTTGTGGAGGTAGTGTCATCACATGCGATGAGCTGCTGGTCTTGGTGCTCAGGATAGTCTAGCATGGGTTTGACTGCAGCCTGCCCTGGAATGAGGGTTTTCTGGCCAACTGGATGGGGCAGCCTCACCCCCGGTGCCCAGCTTCCAGCACTGCCACCACTGGGGCATTTGAGGAGCAGCGCCGACAGTCCCATGAGTGGGGATGTGAGTCATGCTGCTGCTGTCTGGAAGCAAATGGGACTTGGATACCACAACACCCTCCCTCTCCAAGGTGTTCACCCCTCATGTGTCAAACAACACCCCTGTCTGATGTCTTGTCTATCTGCAAATGCATCCTCACCTACCAAACTTACCTCCCCCACATGTACCTATCTCTCTTTCCCAACATTCCACTTGCACCTTAAAAAAAATGTGCACCTGCCCCCAAAAAATATCACCCCATACATAGCTCTCCATTTCATCCATGTGCCCTCTGGGCACAAGTAATTTGATCCAATTGGCTTGACAATGCAGTTATGTTGTCCTCAACCCTCTCTCTGTAGGTGAGAGTTCAAATCCATATACATATTCTGTCAAAGTGCACAGTTGTTGCTGTACAAGAAATGGATAGCTATGTTTTTTTCCTACACCTTTCCTACAAATCCCTACCTGCCTTCCCCTGTGTCCCCCCCCTGCTTGCACCCCCATTTCACCACTTTCCTATCTCCCCATTTTTCATTTCTTGATATTTTTTTAGAGTGATGCTGTGCGGTGCTCCGTATCACTCAGCTTTGCTAAGCTTAGCTAAACAGAGCTATATTGATTATCTGTGTCCTTAATATTCTATTACACATTTACAAAATAAACACTGGTCCCATGCTTTGAACCCGAGACCATCACACCTGCAGACCAGTGCATTAACCTGCCATACCACACAACTCTTACATAAAATAGATGCTTTAAAAAACATAGTAATTGCCAGTTACAGTCATTAAGCATGTTTCAACATAGCTGTGTGATGCGCTGCACTGTGCAAACTTGAATAAAACTTAATGGAAAACATGGGAGTGTTCCTGGGATTCTGGTGCAATAGTACACCACTACAAAGTCAGACATAATAATGGAGGCCTCTGATAGCAGGTAAATGTGCCCTTGTATCAGCAACATGTAGAAAGATACCTGCTAAGACATTAATAGCAAAATAAATATAGAACTGGACCCTGGTGCAGAAATACAGCCATGTAAAGCCTTGCACATACTCATGAATGCAGAACATGTCACAACTTGTAGGTATGCACATATGTCTTGCAAATACATCTGCTGCAGTGGTGACTCAGTAGCTCAGTCTGTTAAATGCCTCACAAACAGTACATTTTTGCCACACGCAGTCCTGGGTTCAAATCCAGTGGTGTGTGGCACTGAATGTTCATTATTGTGAAGCCAACAATTAAAGACAGAGTCATGCACTCTTTATCAATACAATGCATGTCAAATGAATTGACTAATTTAACTGATGGTATCCCTATAGCAAATGTATATGTGCATAAATTGTCATGTCATGCAGTAATATGCATTCACAGATAATGTCAACTCGGGTACTATGAATGAAGGCCACTAATCTCAGAGTGCACCACACATTCCTTTTAGAGTCACAATGTAGATTACCACAGCTGAGCAATGAACATACACATTTGAAGTCCCTGTTTGTAATAAGGACTGCCCTTATACCCTCTGCAAATTACTACCAGACATGGTCTGGCAAATGACAAAATGATGGACATATTCATAAATATATATATATATATATATATATATATATATATATATATATATATATGTGTGTGTGTGTGTGTGTGTGTGTGTGTGTATGTGTCAACAACACACCAAACATGTTTCCAAGTACTCTGTTATTGATACCATTGCCTAACATACTTACCTTAAACAAATACCTTCATTGGAGTGTACTCTCACCCTGGGTCTGGCTCTACAGCAAGGCTGACACAGCTCACACAGTTACTCCTACAGCTTGTTGCCCTTCAAAGTCTTCACACTCTCAGCTTATGTCAATTACCTGCAGCAGTAGCTGCATCCTGTAGCACACCCATCTGTATGTAAAGGTGTCTGCTGCAGAACTACCTTCTGGGATGATGTAGTCTCCCCACCCCAGTAATGTCCAGTACAACATATCAGAAAGGAGCCCTAATCTACATGAAGGCCTTATATATTCTACAGTGGTTGCATTTCATTGGCTGATGATAGTGCAAATCAGCTGTTTTGGCTGCAATTAGCATTTCAGAACCACAGATTGGTTTAGAGGTAATCGCCTTCTGCTGGTGGGAAATATGTTTAACAGGCAAGCAGCTAGCTATGGGGAACCATTCTGTATGAGACCTTCCTCACACAGAGCACGCCATGGTGACAGCTATACTATCACCACGATTTATCAAAACACGTAACAAAATACGTTCACCTTTCACATTCATTTCCCCAGTCTAGTGCATATTAATGAGCTCACAATGTCAAAGTGCATATAGCAAAACATTTGCTTTAGCACTTTCAACATTCTTTTTGCACTTCACTACTGCAAATCACTTAAAGTCACATTTTTGTAGGGGCAAGCCCCCCTGCACCCCCTGCAAATAATATATTCCAACTCTGAGATCGCACTACAGTGGGGAAAAGGGTAATTACCCAATCCTCACTGTACCATACCTGTAGTCATAACTGCAATCACATATGTGCAAATGCACAGTGGCATTTGCTAAACTGCACACTCAAAATAGTGCAGGTCAGCAAAATGGGAGTCAACCAACTGTGGTTCAACATTCCCATGTTCGTCTATCATGTACTTGTCATATTCAGAGTAAACATGTCACCACATATCAACAGAGGTGTACTGCACTCCATCAGGTATGTCAATGTTTTTGTGTACAACACGTTGCAGATGGGTGACTAGACTTACAGGGAATAGTGATTGCAGCATTAATCCTGTCTTAGACCTGTGATAATGGCATGTCAGTTACCTTATGCTGTCTTACACCTACATAGGCCATACAAAACATCAAGGGTGAATTGTCTTTTGCCAATGTGGCACACTGGTCTCATTGTACTGTCCCTTTATAGCGGTTATAATAACACACTGCTATTCATGTGGCATTGTTCATATGACATATAATCAAGGGGTTGCCCATAGGGGACACACCACAGTAGACCTGAGTGTTGGGTGTATGATAATACAGCACTAGCTGTCATGGCACACACAGGAATACCTCAGTTGTAGCCACACACTTTGTTTGCACACTGTGGAGTATGACATGTGTGTGAAAGCAGTGGTTAGTGCCAGCCATTTTGGCCTTGCTGTATCTGTACATAGTGTATGGCCACATATGTGATCCTGTAATGTGTTTCCCTTTTGTTGTCTTTATGTACTTATATACCGTAGACACCATGAACTCTTCTCGGATGCGAAGAATGAAATTATATTGCAAGCACTAAGGCAGCATCATCACATCCTACTGTCCAGGGGGAGACAAAGCAGGGGACAGTGGGCTGCACTGTGGGAAGACTTTGTCCATGATGTGAATGGCATGGGCCAGGACATATGAGCAGGTTCGGCACTGGGCAACCAACATGATAAATGCTGCATGACAAAGGGCAGCAGATGTACCCAAGGAGTGTGCTGTCACCGGTCAAGGGTCTGAGTGGAACAGCCATCTCAGCCACTGAGGAATTCCTGGGATATCTAGGCACACACAACAGCTCCTAGGCATCCATCACACCATACATCATGGAGGTGGGTACCACAGTCTCCACAGCTGTGGAGCGTGCAGGTAAGGTTACTGTGATCAGCATTGTAACACTGTAGCAGTCAGTGTGTCTGGCTGTCGATATTTTTATATGGGTGTCAGGTGTTTGTTCTTTGGAGGGGTTTAACCACAGTTCTACACTTATACTTAGATTGTGACCAATGCAGCAAGTAACACAGTGGCTACCGTAAATGTGAAATATATGCACATATTACCTTGTTGTGCTGTAACATACGGTGGTACTGACATTAACCCACCCTCAACTTTTCACAGGTCTGTCAGCTATTGCCAAAGGCTGTGGTCCTGCTCCTGGTAAGCATGACACTTGTTTTTTTAAGCAACAATTATATTCTAGTATGGTTAAGGGTCAGAATAATGCCCTATGTAAATATAATTATGTGTGTAAACTGGATAGGATGTTTTTAAATTCCAGTATGGAACAGGTACCTAAGGTTTCTAGAAACAGTAGTCACAAGAGTGTAGTTGAACAAACAGATACACTTTGGTAGTTACAATTAAGAGCAGATAAGGCACCTGGTTTAAATGAGGCAAGGAGTCTAAAATGCCTTTTAAAATACAACATGTATAGGCAGTGAAATGTGTATTTACATATATATTTGTTAACAGGGTTGTACTGGGTTTTTATGTGTTGTTTTTCAAATATAATGCCATACTGGTTAATTAAAAGGTAAATGTTACTGATCAAGTTTTACTCGATTTACTTCAAGTGATTGTAATAAAGGTCCTGAGTTGAATTTCTATTTTGTTCTGAGGAAATGTTTTGTGGATGAATGCGGAGAAGAAAGTTGTTTGACCGCTAATCCAGTTGTGGGTCTTTGTTGTTATGAGTCTTGGAAGTTTTCATACTCAGTAGTGCAGATATTAATGTACTGCTTCTTTCTTTCTTATTGCAGGTGACCATGAGGGTTGGTGTCTGTCCCCTACACAACCTGATGTCAGTGTCTCTTCAACTCTGATGATGATGATGGTGGCAACAGTGAGGCACAGTGGGGCTGAATCTGTCCCAGAGGTAAACATCCCTCTTCTGCCCCCATTGTCGCTGCACACAGTCTGTATGCCCACACATACCCCGTCCCTGGAGGCCACAGACATTGGACAGTCAGAGGGTGGGGATATTGGACAGGAAAGTGTGGCAACTATGGCTCCAGTGAGAGTAGATACTGGCCATAGCTAGAGAGCTGGTGAGGTCCCATACAGCAGATTGACAAGGGTGCTTGTAGGAGGCCTGCTGTCCATCCACCACCTGTTGCAGGTGTCACATCATATGTCATTCGACGCATGTTTTGGGCCATCATGGAGGCACGGGCACATTCTGAATGGAACACAAGATGTATACTAAGGGTTATGGATGCAGCACAGTCTGACATCTGTGACTGCCTCCACCACATTGGGGACACCCTGGATCAGTTTACTGATGCAGTGGACAGATGGTGGCCTGAGACAATGTCTGTCTTGGACTGCACATTATCTGTGCTGGAACATGTGGTTGGAGTTGAGCTTTTGAACCATGGATGTAGGTCAACAACACCATCTGCTGAGAGTCCACATGGCTGTGCACACTCACGCTGCTGTAGTAGCAGTACATCCAGTGCTACAGAGGGGCTTGTGCTGTCGACACCATGACATAGCAGATCCAGGGTGGTCCCTTGGGGACACAGTCCCAGCAGGCAGCAGTCACTGTCAAATACTAGCACCACTTCTGACCTTGGGTATGGAGGTCCCAGTGCAACTCCTGGCAGAGCCAGTTCCTGTGTTCGGGGCTGGAGACAGTGAACTGTCAACTCTACCATGTACAGTCCAAAGCTGTCCAACATACACATGTGTAGGGCTAGCACTGAGCTTGACTGTGTATGTGCATACACTCACACACCACTGTCAAATGCAGGTTACCTAGAGACACACACAGTACCTTTCCATGGTCCATCTTACATGCTCACATCCTGACTCACACACATGCTGTCTACCATTTGGGCCAGCCTAAGCCTCCTGCACCCCACACAACACCCTGTGCAAGTGATGATACCTGTGCCACAACTCTGTCATCCTCACCATTGATGCATGGGAAATGAAGCTATGTGTCTGATGCACATGGTGACTATATTAGTTAGCATGTACTTGTGTAATGCAGTGTTAATTCACCATGCCACTTGTAGTGGTTACCAACAGATACTGTATGCTGGCACTTGTCATGAGTACACCACTTATATTTGTATACCTTATGTTGTATGATGTTGTATTAGCTGAATAGCACAGTAGATGGATGACTCACTGTAACCTAGTATGTGATGTTAGTACTACATGCTTGTGGGAGAGATTTGTCTAGCAGACTGAAACACACCCTTAGAACAGAACCCTGCCTAATGGCACACAGAGCACCTCAGTGCATCTCAGCACATGCCATCTGTCTGACTGGTTGGGTGACCGTCATCTCAACACAGAGTGGCTGCCTGTGCCCCTCTTGGACTGGGGCAATATGCGCTGATCCTGTAACTATGAGTATGACAATGTCTATGATTGAGAGGGCTGTATGACCATTATTCTAGTTCAGTTCAAACATCCTATGGTTCCATATCATGGTGTGCAATGCTCTAACAGTCTCAAACACAAACATTGCTACATTGAGGCTAGCACCACTTTCAATCACTGCATGCAAGACATGCCAAGGCACACACATATTGCAAATTGGCTGTATGTAGATGTGAACACTTACCTATGTAATGGTACATGCTACAGATCACAGTACATGTTGCACATAACACACCTCATGTCTGCTAGTATTACCAGTTTAGGACATATTTTGCTTGATGACATAAGCAGACCTCGTTGTGGTCAGTCCTTTGGGGGGGGCACATCACTCACTACAAATAAAACACTGCAAAACCTGTCTAGGTTATGCCATATGGTTATACACACACGCACACATGCACCAAGTGGACTGGAGTGAGTTTAGAACCCCTAACTGTTTAGGTCTTATACTCTATAGATCTCAGTACTTATCACATGCACCACAGCTTACATCTGACACTATACTGTTATCTGGTAGTCTTATGATGACTAACATCATCTGGCCTTGTAGTAGAGGACAGTTTGGAAGCCAGCAGCAAGTTACAGGCCTAAAAAATGCAAAACCATTGCAAGTAGATAGTCCATGAGGGCATGTTCATTGTTCTGGAGGGGAATATATGCACAACAAGTGGGCTGGAGTGAGATCAAGGGCACTGGAACCATAGAGCAAGGGGGCTCGAGCACCCCCCCATCACTTTTACAGCTGCAAGATCTGTCTCCTGGGGAAACATTAATCAACACGGATTGTGAGTGTCGTACGCTAATGTGGAAAGTGTGTGGGAGTTAATACTAGTTGTGCTCCATAAGTGTTATGCTGGAGTTATGCTGACCCCCGCCCGAGTGCTGATCATTGCTGGAATTATGCTGACCCCCTCTGAGTGCTAATCATTGCTAGAGTTATGCTGACCCCCCTGAGTGCTTCCTTCAGTAAGGAGAGTTTTGCTTTACTAATTCATTCCCGAGTGGCTCATTTAGTACAATTGCTTCCTTACTAAGTGGTTCATTTAGTACAGTTGCTTCCTTATGTTTAGGTACAGTTTCAGTTTTCCAGGAGAGTTGTGTGTGTGTCATCAGTATTATTGCTCTGGTTCCTGAGTGTGATTCAGTTTTTAAGGATAGGTGTGTGTAATTCAGTTTTTAAGGAGAGGTAGGTGTGTGTGTGTAATTCAGCTTTTAAGGAGAGGTAGGTTTGCATGTGCTTCATTCAGTTTTTAAGGAGAGGTAGGTGTGTGTGTGTGTGTGTGTGTGTGTGTGTGTGTGTGTGTGTGTGTGTGTGTGTGTGTGTGTGTGTGTGTGTGTGTGTGTGATTTATTCAGTTTTTAAGGAGAGGTAGGTGTGTGAGTGTGATTCTTTAAGTTTTTAAGGAGAGGTAAGTGTGTATGTATGTGTGTGTGTGTGTGTGTGTGTGTGTGTGTGTGTGTGTGTGTGTGTGTGTGTGTGTGTGTGTGTGTGTGTGTGTGTGTGTGTGTGTGTGTGTGTGTGTGTGTGTGTGGGTGTGTGTGTAAAATGCCCCAGTTAGGTATACCTTGGTGGTTAGGGTTAGTTAGGCTCAAACCTTGTACCTTAGTGTGTAAAATGCCCCAATTAGGGATACCTTGGTGGTTAGGGTTAGTTAGGCTCAAACCCCATACCTTAGGTACAAGGAACAAGAGCCTGAATTCTCTACCCATACCACCACTTATGATTCAGGGAGTTGAGTCCATAGCTGTCAACTGTCCAGATTTTCACAGAATATTTGGCTTATACTTTTGGCCTGTTCCTCATAAGATTTGTGGTTTTCTGGCAAATCAGTGAGAACTGAATTCACTAACTAATGATAGCCCTTTAAGTTTCAGTCTTCCTATCTTTCAGGAAACACATGGTAACACAAAACACTTTATTTTAGCAACTTTCTAAGATTATACAAGCAATATTTAAAATGTGTCCCTGGTTTTGAGCATTTGCCCCTCTCCAATAAATTTTGGCTTTTTCCAGGTTTCTTGTGCTCTGAAGTTGAGAGATTTAGTTGAGTGTCAAGTGGATTTTACATGGAGCTGAGAGCTTCAGGGGAAGAGAAGTTTAGTGCTACTTATGCTAAGGTGTTTGCATTGTTATTAGCACAACAGGTAGTGTACTTGATTTTGAAGCCGAAGGCTGTGGGTTCTACTCCCACAGTATGCAGATGGATCGCTGATACTGTACTGTGTTGTACTTTAAAGTGAGTGGATGCTGCAGTCCTGTGAATGTCCTCCTTTGGAGGAGTTGCCTAGCAACTATCAAACTGTTATCAGTTTGCTATCCATTCCCTATTGTAATATTATTAGCTTACCATTTTTTAATGTAACATAGGCAATTTATTCTTCAAGGGCAACAGGCACTTTATTTGTAGATGAAACAATGAAATATAAAGTTGTTTGCTAGCCACAACCTCTTCATTAGTTACAGATCCCTTTAATGTGGAATTATTTAGATGACTTAATTCTGCAGAGATTTTGCATATTTACTGATAATGGTAGATTGCAATGACAGAAGTTTGAGTGGCCTTTTATGGTTGAAATTTTCTGAAATGGGTAGTTTTGTCATTATTGGTTCATTTTGTTTCATTGCTTACTAGAGGACTGTTCAAAACTACAAATTTAAACACATTCTAACAAGTGGTACTGTTCTATACAAGGAATACAATTTAATACAATCAGGAAGGTGAATCAAAGAATGCATACATTTATGCATGGCCCTAAAAATATGTAAGGAGCCTATGGTTTGAAAACAGCCCAGAGGTAAGCTTAGTCCTCCACTGGCCAGATGCAAAATGAATGTGGGTTTTCATGCCATTTCAATGAATGTGAGTTTTAAGGGCAGAGACGTTTACTGCTCATGCTAAGTCTGTTTTCATTGCACGACAGTATTGTTTGTTCAGCAAATGGCAAAGTGTTTGTCTGGAACTCAAGTGTCTATCATTATTTAAGTTTTGCAGCCCTCATAAATTTGCCAGAAAATCACACATATGAGGAACAGACATAAATTTGACATAAAATCAGGGACAGTCAAACATATGCTCTGATTTCTCAAGCTCTTAGGGTAAGAATCGGGAGAAAGTGTGAAAGTCTCAAAATCATGGGCAAATGTTAAGCTTTACTCTTGTCACCAACACAATGGATGAATGTAAAAAAAAAGTAAAAGGAAAGACCAAAGGGCTTTGGCCAACTAAGTTTGACATGACTGCATGCTAGGAGCAGTTATTGAATCCCCAAAAGACTTAACCATCATGCAGGAAGGTTTGTCCCAAACAATAACTGATGCCAGAATCATGAATTGAAACTAAACTCCAAAAAGCACATTACCATATCCTTTGGGAAGCCATCTACTCCAGGGAACTGTCAAATTACAATGCCACTTGAGAACTGACTCAGTTGTTTGGCATTTGGGAACTTGTGTGTGACATCCGTGTGCTGGCCCAGTAATCAAGGAGCCTCAATCCTCATTACTAACACCAGTGAGGGGTGTCCACATTGGGAGAATAACAAGGGCACACACAGCAAAGTACAATTTTCCTTAAGAGCACACAGAGATCACAGTCAGTCTGGGGCTGGTTTCTCCCTTTCTGTCCCGATTCCCAATAAGACTCCCCCTGGCACAGCTACAGGGTTTATATCTTAGCCAAGTGGTCAAGCCAAAACTGACAGCACCCTCTCGGTCAAAACAGTGCTTCATGTCCCTGCTCAAGTAGCTGACATGCACACTTTGAAATTTGAGTTATATACTACACACACAAAACACAAAAAGTGAAATAAGGAAGGAACTGGTCCCAAAAAGACGGAGCACAGACAATTTATTGAATGAGCGCTTTCGGTAGGGAAATTTACCCCACCTTCTTCAGACTACAATAAAATGAACATCCACTTCTCCTCTGCTTAAATGTTTAAACAGTTACAAGCATCAATTATTCAATTGACACACTATTAATTAAAAAACATTTGGTTAAACATTCAAAATACTAACTTAAAAAAAATTTTATAAAAACTTTAAATATAAATATAAAACAGCACAATCATTCTTCTAACTCCCTTGACTTTGAAAAATATAAAAATAGTACTATACATTATTAACTTCCATATATATATATATATATATATATATATATATATATATATATATATATATACAAAATACACTATACATATATTTTTTATATTTTATATATAGATAATTTAATATGCAAATGTTAATAATAATATGAATATTAATATTAATATTAAACCAGCAAGTTAAAAGGCATTAGACCCCACATTCACTACTCCTAACCCATCAAAAGCTTCTTATAACAATTTAATATACACATTTGTGTTCATATATTTGTGTTCACAAAAAATACAGGACAAAAATGTACTTTTGTGTATTAGATTACAAAATGAAGCACACTTATATCCTATTCCATGTAAATTTCCCTACAATTATTATGTAAGCAACACACCACCTAACAATCATCTTCAAATTATACTATATGTCTAAGTAACAACTAACACCTAAATACAACCCTTTGGTCTTAATTCAATTTTATTTTAGTTTAATTTAATTTAGTACAATTTAATTTAATTTAGCAAGTGCTTGATTACATTTTCCCCAATATCGAAGGTACTACCTCCTAAGGGCTTTTAGCTTAAGTATACATTTAATGGAAGCTACCTCATTTAATCCTGGGGGAATATAAGATGATGTACTATTTGAATGTTTAACCAAGTGTTTTTTAATTAATAGTGTGTCAATTGAATAATTGATGCTTGTAACTGTTTAAACATTTAAGCAGAGGAGAAGTGGATGTTCATTTTATTGTAGTCTGAAGAAGGTGGGGTAAATTTCCCTACCGAAAGCGCTCATTCAATAAATTGTCTGTGCTCCGTTTTTTTGGGACCAGTTCCTTCCTTATTTCACTTTTTGTGTTTGGAGTTCAGGTCTAAGTTTTTCATCTTTTTGCCAGTTTGTCATGTCGAGTGGAACGGGAGGAACGGAACAAAGTAGTGAGCACAATCGGACTGCTTCTCCAATTTTGTTTTCACAAAATGATTCCCTTGGTATTTCGGAGGGGAACCAGCAGCAAGTGAGGCAATCAGAGTCCAATTCAGTGAGTGACCTAACGATTTTGGTCAATCTACTTATGACCAAAGTAGATAATTTATCTCAAAAGTTTCAGGAACCTTTTGCAGGCAACACACGACCCTACTCTCAAATTACGCCAGTGCCTAATATCGGTCGGACGAGCGCTGGTACAGGAAGAGGCAACGTGCCTTCGTATGTGGAATATAATGCTACACAGAATGAACTAAGACAACAGCATGCTGGAAATGGTGCTAGCGGTGAAACCGGAGGTAATAATGCACCAACTGATGTTTCACAACGCCTTTCAACTATCCCTAGCTTGGCTACGATGTTGGCAAGAAAGGACTTTTTCAACAATGATAGTGTTCCAGCAGCGGACACCCAGGAAGGACGGGTGAGTTATTTTTCTGACAGCTTGAATATTTTTGACATCAAACTGTTTCGGTGTAGGAAACTACAACTGGAGGTCGCATACCTCCGTGAATGTATAGACAAGGGAATGGTTCCAAAGGGGCTGCGCCAGTGGCGTTACCCTGCTGGGCTGATTGAGAACTCAGCCTTTCATAAAGAACTTCTAGCCCTATTTGATAGGCAGGGAATTGAATTTATGGAAGTTTTAATCAATTCTTACGTGATTGAAATTAACAGCCTGCAAGATGAACTTATTAAACTTGAAGCTTCATTACAACAACATGTTGACTTTCCGAGATATCGGTATGATTATCTCAGAATTTTATCAAGTATTGAAGCTTCGGTTTCTAAAATTTTGGCTAACAAAAAACGCAAAATTGAGAGAGACATCCTAGAATATAAAAATCATAAAGCGTATCCCCTGCCTCCTTTGGGACAAGTTGCTGCCTGGAGGGTGCCTCAAATGAATGATAATCCTACAACTTCTCAGGACTTTCAGGGTAATGAAGGTGAAGGTGAAGTCCCAGTTGTTCGGAGAAGTGAACGGATAAGGAATCATACTAATGTTAACAATAATTTCAATGGGGCACGCAATAATAATAATTTTAACAACAACTATAACTGTCCTGATGAGGAATCCAGTAATGAGGGAAATGATGAGGGTTTTCACAGGCCCACTGTAACGAGGAACAACACGTCGAACAATGGGCCAAAAAAACGGGGACGTACCCAGAGAAGGAAGAGGGGCAATCAACGGAGACGTTAGAATTGCCCCAAGTACATGATGGTCTTGACACTTTACCTTCTGCGGAGGGGCCCAGCATCCTTTGTAATGACAAAGGAGATTTCAAGATTTACAACTATACAGTATTAACTATAGACTCTAAGCTTGTTGATTTTTTTGCTTAGGGTTTATCCTTCGTTCCAGATAGGAAATGCAATCTTGTTAATATTATTATAGATTTGAAACTATTTGTACACAAGCTGAATTTAGCATATACCCTAGGTAATATGCCATCATTGCTTAACACGCACAGGGTCTCTAGTGTATTCAATCCCCCCGTAAATTCAACTTTAAACACCTTTGAGAAAGTTTGTGAGTTGGATTTGAGGGCAATGGTCTCTAATAGCAGTTTCCCTTTTAGAGGGAATAACCACATGGCTTGAAATGTTAATAACAGTGAGTTAGCATTCATTAAATTATTAAATGAATGCAATGTCAGGGTCATGGCACCTGATAAGGGTGGGGGGCTAATTTTTATGGATGAGTATTTCTATGAAAGGAAAATGTTAGACTACCTGGACTCAGATACCTATGAGCCTTCAAGTATTAATGAGATTAATGTGGCTTATACCAAAATTAAGAATATTTTGGATGATTTATTCCTAGAAGGAAGCATTGATTATGACTTATTACAGTATTTAACCATGCCAGCCCCTAGGATTCCCACTATATTTGGCACACCTAAGATTCACAAAGATCTTGTGAACCCCCCTTTTAGGCCAATTGTGGAGGGAAGGGGGTCTATTACATATGCGTGTGCCAAATTAGTGGACAGTATTTTAAAGCCACTGTTGGAACACGAGGTTCAGATATGTAGAGATTCATGGGGTTTTCTTCAAAGTATTAGCAAAATTGCATATGAACCATCTCTGATCTTTTTAGTGGTTGATATAAAGGACCTTTATACGGTCATTCCACACGACTTAGGGGTCGTGTGGACAGCTGACTTTATGCTCCGTAAAGGAGCATCGAATGATCAAATACGCCTTGTGGAAATATTATTAGAAGTAATTCTTAAAAATAACTTTCTTGTTTTTAAAAATCAATTCTTTCTTCAAACTATTGGCATAGCAATGGGTTCACCATGTGGGTGCACTTTTGCTAACAGTGTGTTGGCCTACTGGGAATCTGAACACCTGTTTCAAAATGCCTTGTATCAAGAACATGTCACTTGGTACACTAGGTACCAAGATGACATGTTCTTTTTATGGAAAGGCCCTCTTGACATCATTCCATTCTTTATTGAGAGCATCTCTAAGATGACGCACTTCTTGGAGTTTACATACACCATTGGGATGAATGAAATTTCATTCTTGGATGTCAAAATTAGTAAAGATAATGAGTTGAATAAATTCAAATCAACAATCTTCAGGAAGCAGACCTTTTCTAACATATATTTACACTTCACTAGTTCGCATCCCCTTCATCAAAAAAGAAGTGTTGTTAAGGGACAATTTGTCCGAGTGGCTAGGATGGTGTCTGAACAAGGTGACTTCCTGAATGACTGTGAGCAAATTCAATCTATGTTTTTGATGCGAGGGTATCCATATTTGTTTGTTGAGGGGATTAGACAAGAGGTTATTTACAAGAGAGAATCTGGCCATTTTCAACCACTATTAAGAGGAGGTAATATGCAGTTAGCTGTTAATAGTAATAAACAAAATGCTAATATTTCCTTTCTTTTTACATACTGTATGGATTTTAAAACAATCAAAGAAATTGTCTCCAAGAATTGGAGATTATTCTTGGATGACCAACAGCTTGCTAAGATTGCAGGTGACAGACCTAGGTTTACTTATAGACGTGGACTCAATCTAAAAGACCTTTTAGAGTATACTAGGGATAAAACACACAAGAAAAAATCGGGAATGTCTAAGTGTGGCATGTGTCCCTATTGCAGGCATATTTTTATTGGATCCTCAATTAAGATAGCAGGGACAGACTATTTGGTAAATGGGAAATATAATTGTAATTCTAAGGGAGTAGTATATGTGGCACTTTGCAGGCAATGTCCTGCTTTTTACATCGGTAAGACCGATAGACCACTTAAGAAGAGAATGTATGAACATCTATATGCCATTAGCAATGGGGATCTAAATAATGCATTGGCAAAACATATTTCCCAAAACCCTGACCATGAATTTGGGTTTTTAGTTTTATATCAGATACAACCCCATATTAGAGGGGGCCCATGGCAGCTGCAACTAGAGGAACAAGAGGTTCTGTGGCAGATTCGTACATCATCTTATATTCCCCCAGGATTAAATGAGGTAGTTTCCATTAAATGTATACTTAAGCTAAAAGCCCTTAGGAGGTAGTACCTTCGATATTGGGGAAAATTTAATCAAGCACTTGCTAAATTAAATTAAATTGTACTAAATTAAATTAAACTAAAATAAAATTGAATTAAGACCAAAGGGTTGTATTTAGGTGTTAGTTGTTACTTAGACATATAGTATAATTTGAAGATGATTGTTAGGTGGTGTGTTGCTTACATAATAATTGTAGGGAAATTTACATGGAATAGGATATGTGTGCTTCATTTTGTAATCTAATACACAAAAGTACATTTTTGTCCTGTATTTTTTGTGAACACAAATATATGAACACAAATGTGTATATTGAATTGTTATAAGAAGCTTTTGATGGGTTAGGAGTAGTGAATGTGGGGTCTAATGCCTTTTAACTTGCTGGTTTAATATTAATATTAATATTCATATTATTATTAACATTTGCATATTAAATTATCTATATATAAAATATAAAAAATATATGTATTGTGTATTTTGTATGTATATATATATATATATATATATATATATATTTATATATATGGAAGTTAATAATGTATAGTACTATTTTTATATATTTCAAAGTCAAGGGAGTTAGAAGAATGATTGTGCTGTTTTATATTTATATTTAAAGTTTTTTATAAAAAAATTTTAAGTTAGTATTTTGAATGTTTAACCAAGTGTTTTTTAATTAATAGTGTGTCAATTGAATAACTGACGCTTGTAACTGTTTAAACATTTAAGCAGAGGAGAAGTGGATGTTCATTTTATTGTAGTCTGAAGAAGGTGGGGTAAATTTCCCTACTGAAAGTGCTCATTCAATAAATTGTCTGTGCTCCGTTTTTTTGGGACCAGTTCCTTCCTTATTATACTACACACACAGACATTCCTGGGAAAGTCTGGCACATGTTCACTAGCTATGCCCCCTTCTGCCCAGACTATAAGGTAGAAAACACTGCCACCAACCACTACTTATCAGCTACTAATAAGACCCTTCCCAAAGAGTGACCAGTTCTACTGTGTAATGTTACTACTATACAAATAGTAAGTGTGACCCAGGGCTAAGGCTATTGGAGTAGCTTGTACACTATCACCAAATACATGCAAGTACTCTTAGAGCTTAAATTATCTCTACACAAAACAGCCACAGTTAAAAGGTTTAAAAATATTGAATAATAAGTAATGAAACTCAAGACAATACTCATTAATTCAACACAGTGGCAATAGACTATTCAGAAATCACAGAAAATACTTTAAAACAACATTGTAGGAAAGTCTGACATAAATATAGAAAACAGCTAGACTAATCTTGCTATATTCCTCTCTATCTCTAAGAGAAGTACTAAGATCTAAATCCTACTTACAAGGCAAAGTACTGGTGAGTTGTTGTCAGCTTCAGAACAAAATACAAAATGAACTTCTTTCTTTCTGAGATAGTCCTTAAATTGATAATACACATTACTGCTGCACCATTTCAGATTACACCATTCTTGTCACTTCTGATTTAGTTCCCAAGCTAACAGAACTTAACATTTAATATTTCTTTGTGATCTGCAGCTGCCAGGAAGTCAAAGAAATAAAAGACACTTTACATGTGATGCCTAGTAATTATCTCTGTCTTAAACAATCAAAATAATTTCCAGCTGCAAACATCCTGTCTCCTAGCTTGAGATCACACACAGTCATTAAATTCTTTACTTATCAGCTTTCTTCCAGTAGGGTGCACTCTGGTTACATTTTTGAAGCTTAGCACATAACACAGTTTTATTACATTTGTCAAACAAGCCTGTGGATCATATTAATATTTTCAAGGACATAGAATTATTTACAAAATTCTATCTAGCTGGGCTGGCAGCTCCTCAGTTTATCACAGTGTGTACAGCGACTTAACTTTGACCAACATGTGCCCAGAGTCATAAGTCTTTCTATATTGCACAGCTTATAAACAAATTGGTTGCAACTAGATCTAGAGATGGTATTGCCCCCCTTTACTAAGCCCTCATTAGGTCAATCATTTTGTATAATGCCCACTTTGTCATGTATCTATACAGACCCATGCAACAACTGGAATACCCACAGAGATACCTTACTAAAAGGCTACAAGTCCTAAACAATAGGTCTTGCATTGGCCACCTCAAGGATTTATCACTATACTCAGTATCCTATAGAGTGCTTAGAGGTGATGTGTCTGGCATACAAGGTATCCTCCAACCTAATACTGATGGATCTACTGAACATCAACAAGTCAAATGGCATCAGAAATACTCAGTCCAGGTATCTAAATCGAATGCTGTGGAGAGATGAATATATATCACAGAGGCTACCACTATTCCAGAACAGACTATCCATTCAAGTAAAACAAAGCTCATCCCTGTCCATTTTCAAATGCAACTTGAATCTAAGGATGGGTATTAGAAAATGTACTCCAGGACTGGACTTCGTGCCACTAATGAAGAGAGGCAGTTCCTAAATTCTGCTTCTCTTACATGGGTCCCCTCAAATTATCTATGGTATGATCACAGTTATTCTCACTAGGGCTAATATACAATTATCAGCCATGGGATAGGTAAGGCCAATCAGGAAAAGTTAATTCAAGCGCCAAAAGGGAAACTGGCTAAGCTTAAAACATCTTCCAAGTGAACCTATGTTGTGGTAGTAAATTTTTTTAAAAAATTGCACTTTTTATTTCACTAAGTGCCACTCTCACCCTCCACTCCCCCCAGTCTTTAACAGCTTCCAGCACCTCAGTGTGAGATTAGAACCCCTACCTATCTAGTCTTATACACTATAAAGCACAGTACGTATTGCATGTGCCATGGATTACTTGTGATACTACCCTCTCAGCTTGTAGTTTTAAGGTGGCTGACATTATCAGGTCTTGTAGAAGACGGAAGTTTGAAAGCCAGCAGCAAGTTACAGGCCCAAAAAGTACATAACCATTGCAAGTGGATAGCCCATGAGGGCATGTCCACTGTTTTTCAGGGGAATACACACACACACACACACACACACACACACACACACACACACACACACACACACACACACACACACACACACACTAACTGGGCTGGAGTGAGAGTAGAACCCCTACCTATCTAATCTTATACACCACAGATCACAGTACTTACTGCATGACATGCCACAGATTAAGTCTGTTGCACATGTTTTTGCAGGCACAGTACTTGTGCATTACACAAACTCGGCTTGTGTTGAACAGTATCTGTGGCCTGCAGAGTGATATTACTTCCTACTGTTATCTGCATCTAGTATCCTAGCAGTGAGATAACTGTTTTTATCCTAGCTATGTGTATACAGTCACCAGTATGGCCATATGTGGCTACTTGCAGTTACATAGGTGAACCTGTGGGCATGGACAATGTGCCCTGTCCATACATGCGTTGACAACATTATACAATACACCAGCTCCTCACCTGTGTCTGTCTACATTGTGACATCCAGTAGGCACAGGTGTCTGTAGGGAAGTGGATTATGTACTGTTGCACCCTTAGTTTGTATCCTTTCAGCAACAGTATGGCTGTGTGATAGTGCAGATTTACTTACCATTATTTGGGCATGTCGGACAATATAGACATCCACACACATATTGCTGCATATAACAGGGATGTATATATCAATGTAGCTGTGTGTGTGTATGCTATGTATATGTGTTATGTAGATATATGGGGGGAATGTATGTATCATTTTAATATATATAGTTATATATATTAGTATATATATATATATATATATATATATATATATATATATATATATATATATATATATATATATATTTGACACTGCATAGCAATAGATATACTATGGATGTGAGAGATAGTGACAGATGGATATGTATACGTACATGTCTATATATATATAGACATTTATACATAACAGGTAATTTTGATGAAGGGGCAACAGAATTGCGCTCATTTTAACTAAGTATCTGGGGATGCCCAGTGGGACTGTCAGTATTTATAAAGTGACTGCAGTCCACACATACCTGTACTCCAGTATGTATGTTACAGACATTAACATCTGCCCAATGTTTGTGCAGTACTGCACTTCACTTAAAATGTCCACGGCATTCCCCAGCTGTGTGCTGTACTTAATATGGGACTGAGGATGGTAATGATACACCACCAACAGACTGACAATCTGCATACCTCGCAATTGTCCTGCTTTTCACAGAATGTCCGGAAATTTGCCTTATATGTTTGGTCTGTTCCTCAGACATCTGTGGTCTTCTGGTGAGTTATTGATTATTGATGTCATTATATTATACTAAATACAAACAAACATTTGCGTTTTAGACTTTATATCTTTCAAAAAATATGTAATAATGCAGCACCATTAATTCCAGCAACTTTCTTGGTTTATGGGAACAATATTTAAAATTTGTCCCTATGTTTGGGCCTTTGATCCCCCCACACTTTCTGGCTTTTTCCAGATTTCTTGCAAAAACAGATTGCGAGATATGACAGTCTGTAAAAACACCAACATAATACTATCTCACATGCAAGTCATTCTAAGCGGATCCGGTATCTGTCTGCCTGGGACGACATGGTCGACAGACCACGATGCTTAGCCAGAGATGGCCTGCACCTGTCACCCCTGGGATTCCGGATACTGGCTAAGGCTCTTGCTGCACCTATAGTGCCTTTTTTAGGCAAGGTTCAAATGACAAATTCACCACCATAACAGGAACAGGCAAGCAAAAACTGAGGGTAATGCTACTCAATGCTAGAAGTCTAAATCTCAAAATGCACTCCCTCGAGGCACTCCTTAAAATGGAGAACATTGATATCTGTGCAGTGACTGAGACCTGGTTCAAGTCTCTAGAGAGCACCACTGCATTACCAGGCTATAACTCATACCACACTTTTCGGCCACCTAACCTGGACCAGAACACCAAAGGTGGAGGTGTGTCTATATTCATTAAGGATATCCACAGCTCCAGGCTAGTTGCTCAGCATAATGCATCTGAGGTTATCCAAGTACAACTAACTCTGGGCAAAACTGCAATCCAAATTGTAGCTTGGTACAGATCCCCCACCATGCCCTAAGATTCCAACTCCTCTTTTCTTGATATACTGGAAAATATTAGGGTTCAACCAAACACCCTAATAATGGGAGATTTCAACTACCCCACCATTAATTGGGAAAACTACTTATGTACCAATTCCTTCACTCAACGCTTTCTGGAATTCATAAATTCCAATGCCCTGGATCAACTTATCCACATCCCCACTAGGGGCAACAATATCCTAGACCTAGTCATTAACAACATGAGTAACCGGTGTTCCACATATGAAGTCAACTCCTTGTTGGTCAGATCCGACCATAAGCTAATCACCCTAGATATCCACATCCTGCCCCCACCCCCCATTAAGGAAATCATGGTAAAATATTTCTCCAAAGCCAAGTTCATGCTTCTTAAGACAGAAGTGGCGAACTTCATGACACACATGCAGATGCACAATACAGGTACGACTGCTGAATCCTACACAGATGCACTCTATAAGCAATTACACGAGTGCATGGATTGTGCTATCCCAAACAGAACCAAGATGCTATCCTCTAAAAAATGGAACCCAATCTGGTGGTCCCCCTGCTATAAACAAACTCTACAACAGAAGGAAGAAACTGTTGCAAAAGAGAGTAAAATCCCATGAGTGGAAGAGTTCCCTGGTCAGCCTCAGTAAGAAGCTGAGATCCCTTATAAGATCCTCCAAAGCTAGCTACGGAAACAAAATCTCCACTGATTCTAGGGACAACCACAAAGCATTTTATAGCTATGTCAAGAATCTCAATGGCAACACCCAGATCTGCTCTAAGTTACAGCACAATGGCATGAAAATTACAGAACCAACTGATATTGCCAACGTCCTGGCAGATAGGTTCAGTGCTAACTTTACCCCACCCCCACCCCCTAAAGGGCCCATATCTATAAAGGAAGAATGCGGAGTCCCTGTAATCACAACTACGCAGGTAAAAGCTGCACTCTCTAAAGCCAAAAACACAGCATCCATGGTACCAGACAGCAACCCAGGCTGCATTTTACAAGAACTTCAGAACGAACTGGTTCCCCACCTAAGCACCATGTTCAATCATAGTCTCACATCAGGTTTTGTGCCCACTGAATGGCACACAGCAACAGTTATCTAATTCCAAAAAAGGAGAGCAACCACTGATCCTGGGAACTATTGCCCTATTAGCCTGACGAGCCTGGTTTGTAAGGCCATGGAACGTATCATCATGGAACTCATAAACAAAGACATTGGTAACCTCCAAACTCAGGACCCCACTCAGTTCGGGTTTGTGAAAGGAAGATCATGCCTCCTAAACCTGATCGACTTCTTTGAGGCAGTCACCAAAGCCATAGATGAGGGTAAGGTGGTTCACACAGCCTATCTTGACCTCGCCAAGGTTTTCAACACCATCCCCCATTCTGGAATTATAGCTAAACTCACTAAACTAGGTATAAATCCCTACGTCACAAGATGGGTTGCCAATTGGCTCACTGACAGAACCCACACTGTAAAAGTTGCAGACTCCAAATCTGACTTCAAACCAGTGACAATTGGAGTACCACAGGGTTCAGTCCTGGGACCTTTCCTGTTTGGTATCTACTACTCTGAAGTGCAAGCTAACACAGAAGGCCTTTGGCTAATGAAGTTCGCAGATGAATGCAAACTAGGAGCCATAGTTGAGTCCCCAAATGATGTGTACATCCTACAGAAGGGCCTCGCTGAGACAGATGTTTGGTGTCAGAGCCATGGCCTCAAGCTCAGTGCCAAAAAGTGCAGTGTCATCCCCTTTGGTAAAAACAAACTCTGTACCCGTGAATTACCACATAGGCGGCAGTCTACTTAATGCCGAATGTGTGATAAGAGACCTTGGGACACAGGTGGACAGTAGTCTCTCCTTTGATAATCACATTGCCACAGTAGTCAGGACATCCTTCTATGTGGCACACCTCATCACATAAGGGTTCTCATCTAGGAAAAAAGAGGTAATTGTTCCCCTCTACTCGACACTCATTAGACCCATTATAGAGTGCAATGCCCCTGTTGGAATGTACCTCACAAGACATCTGCAGCAACTGGAAAGGCCACAGAAGTACCTCACAAAGAGGATTAATGGCCTCAAACAGATGGCCTACACTGACAGTCTCAAAAAACTCCAGCTTTACTCCGTAGCATATCGCCTACTCCGTGGTGACCTCTGCCTAAGATATAAAGCTATGTCAAAGCCAGAGCTGTTGGACATGCTACACCTAAAGAAATCCCAATCCCTCCAAGGTACATGCTCTAGGGACCTAAACCTTGTCACCACAATAAACAGGACATGTTGGAAGGATAGATTCATGTCCCAGAGACTTCCCATACTCTGGAACAAGCTACCCATCTATGTCAAGCAAAGTTCCTTATTAGCACTCTTCAAGAAAAATCTTGATAAACTGGATGGGAAATAGGAAATACACCCTGGGATCACTTCTGTGGCTCTGCTTTCTTGGGTGGTATAAGCCAGGGAGCCTTGTTGTCTAGGCTTACTTAGGCCCTTGGGCCAATAGCCTAGTACCTACCTATGAACCTATAAAAATGTGAGTAATTCCAGATTAGAAACATCAACACCATCACTTATGCTAGCTTCCCTAGTCCACTGAGCCACACATGTCACCAGACAGAGAGGAGTCATTCATCACACAATCAACAACATAAATATGTATATTGTTATCCTGTGTGAAGAGAGTCATACAATGCATGAGTGATATCTATGTTACAGCCCTGAGATTGTTTGGTCCACTGATATACCATAACTGATTTTCTGTTAAAGCAGTTATATGGGTACACTGCTGTGTTGGGTTGGGGGAACAACAGCACATGTTCAGCTTGGGTAGACAGTTGTCCACATATCATGTGTGGTCACTGTTTAACATCTTCCTTGCCTGATGTCATGAATATTCCAACCATGAGGCCTAGTGAATATTAAGGAACTCATACTATTGGACTGGGTATCTGTAGTTCCATGTGGATGTTACATCTGTCAAAATAGCCCACTATATTTCCTTGCATAACAGTAGCAGATCCATACATACAATACCATATTATAGTAATCCTTACAATTAAAATGTAGGTTAGAGACTTACCTTGCGAATGCAGCAGTTGACAGACCTGTTGTTCAGGGCTGACCCTGTGTGATGCAAGCAGAACACAGCCAATACATGGATAGATACAGGTTGTGTGGGTTGCCTGGTATCAGCTATTTTAATATATGTATGTGAGCAGGAGTAAGGTGTCAGTGAATGTGCTATGTGTTGTCTCTTAGACAATGCCAGGGCATACTGGGCACACCTACATCTGCCTGCAGGGACATCATCAGGGGGCTCATCCAAGTCCTCCTGTGAGTGTGGCTGTGGTGACCTAGGCACTGGTGGGGTGCTGTGTATACCTTTCCTTTGCTGATCCTGCTAAAGCTGTTTATGCAGAATCATGTTGTGTAGTATGGCACATACTGTGAACATATGTGCACATGTGACTGGAGAGTACTGCAGGGCTACACCAGATATATCGAGGCACTGGAACCGTAAGTACAGCAGCCCAAACACACACTCTAAGATGTTCCTAGTTTGTGCATATGCCTCATTATGGCATTCTTCCATGGGTGTGTATGCATTTCTGATGGGTGTTATCATCCACGGTTCCAGTGTGTAGTCAGCATCCCCCAGTAAATGGTCATGCGGGATGTCCCCCCTACCAAACATCTGGTACAGCTGTGATGTGTACCAGATATGGGAGTCATGATAACTGACAGGGTTGCCAGCACACAATATATTCAGGATAATGACCTGGACATTGCAAACAACCTGGCAGTTGTTGGAGTGGTACCCCTTGTGGTTGATGTAGATTATACCCTCCTCACCAGGTGGTGCCTTGATGTGTACATGAGTGCAGTCTATGGCACCCAGTACCAGAAATGTGCTCACTGGCATGTGGTCGCATGGCACCCAGGAACTGGTGGAGTACCCTTGATGCTGATGCCTGTGAGACCCCCATAATGTCCCTATTTGGTCTTTGAAGTGTACCTGTGGCTATTATCTTAAGGGCTACACATACCTTTGTTTCCACTGGGATGGGCTCCCCTCTGTTGGCTCTGGATCTGAGCTTAGGGTGGCAGAGCTCAGTGAGATCTTGTAGTATATCCCTGTCCACCCTGTAGTGCTCTACAATCTCCAGCTCATGTAGCTCCTGGAAGGTTACCCTGGGCCTGAATATTCTTCTCCTTCTCTGCCTAGGCCTATTGTCAGCAGCAGCAGCATTCACTTCAGCATCTAGCACATACAAATGTAGCAGACCAGCAACAGCCCCTAGCATTCCTTCAGTTAAAATTCCCAAGTCTGTACTCTAGTGGTGCAGAGTATGGGGGAAAATCAGATTGTAGGGTGTATGCATACTTTATAGTGCTCTACTGTAGGTGATGCCTGTGTGATTGGCTACTTATGATGCATTGCACCTGCCTAGTATATCATTTACATAATTTAATGGACCTAGTTTAAGTTGAACAATGGTCAAAACTAATTAATAGATCATTGCCTTTTAGATGCTGTAAGCAATGTGGCATGCCGCGCAAATGGGCGCCCCATAGGTAAACAAAGCTTAGCAGTGCACACACTCCCCAGACTTCCACGCTCAGCATGGTGGTGCATTGAGCAAACAGGCACAGCTAAGCTCCAATCAGCTTAGTAGTTATTGGACACACCCTCTCCTGATGTCAGCTACCTCCTGTGTGAGTGCCAACATGGTTCTCTGCCTACATGGAGGGGATATGTGGACATGATTACCCCATTATGCTATTCAGTAACTCCACCTCATTTGCATAGGGATCCATGCTCACAACCTGGAAACTACATGCTTCCAAGCCCTACCACATTAGCAGTAGCACCAATGCACCATTGTAGATACTTCACATAGGGTCATGTAATACATTTCTGTCTCATAATATTAATTTTATTTCCACATTTTTATTTTTATTTATTTATTTTTTTAAAGCATGTTTGCACACTGAGGCATGCTGAGCAAATATGCCCAGATTATGATTTTTTTTTTATTTTAACATATTTTCTGTAACTTTTGAGATTCACAGACAGGGCTGGTATTATAATTTTGGGGGCCCCCAGCAAATGTCAAGTTGGCAGCCCCCAGACACTTCCAGTGCAAGTATCACCCTGTCACTGCCACCCTTCCAAAGCAACCTTTTAGTTCATGCTGCAAACTTTTAGGAGTAGTATGCACAGACTTACCTGTAGTTACAATGCTCTTACAGTACAACAGGTCAATGTACCATACTATGTTGGCCAATCAAACAAAGGGACATTTACAATTACTGGTATTTAGTTGCAACAATGATACATCACAACAACTCTATGTAACTGTCTGGACTTAGGTGACATGGTACCCATACCTCTAAACCTGGAAACATCAAAAATCTGGACAAGGGCCATGAAAAATAGGTACAAATCTGTACACTGATTAACATCTAAGTTGCATACATAATTACGTAACCCCACCCACTCCAATGGAATTGTGGGATACCAACTTTCGAACACAAACTGAAGAACAGACAACCAAAATATGACACCAGAGTCCCCCTGCAGCCATTCCAATGTCCCATTACCTGGCTATTTCGCCCCATTTACCATAAACACTAATGTGTGCATACTGCTTTACTTCTACAATGATTATTTGGATTTTATTTTTACATTTTGCAGCACATCAATGCACAAACACTAACAGACATCTGATAAACAAAGCAATGCTGTCTCACAACGAAAATAGACTTGGCATTAAAACTTTTCTGCCCTTGAAACTCACATTCATTGAAACAGCATTGAAACCTGCACCACATCCAAAGAAAATGCATCTGGCCAGTGGTGGATAAAGATCACCTTTGAGCTGTTTTCAAATCATTGGCCCCTTGCACACAAAACAAGAAACATACATGTGTTCTTTTCATTGATACATCTTCCTGACTTTATTAAGTTATCATCCTTGTACAGGGTGGCCTAATGGTTAAGGTGTTTACCTTACAAACACAAAGTGCAGGGTTTGAGTCTCACAAGGGATAATTGGCTAGGCTTACAATGGCTCGCAAGGGCAGTTAGCCTAGTACTAACCTATGAATACAGCACACTTGTTAGAGAGAGCACATTTTAAATTTATTGTTTGAATGAACATTTTTCCAGTAGGCTGTACTGTAGGCAATGAAAGAAAATGCATGAACCAATAATTACAAAACTGCCCAATTCAGAACATTTCCATCATAAAAGTATACTTCCACACCCAAACTATAAACAGAAGGGCAGTAGTGTAAGCCATAGGCATCTTGCACAGCTTCTTGCACTTATTTTCAATTTCAGGGTTTTTTTTTTGGGGGGGGGGTAAAAGGTCAAAAACCAGGGACACATTTTAAACATTGCTTGTATAATTCTGGAAAGTTGCTAGAATAAAATGTTGTGTTATCATCATGCATGTTACTGGAAAGTCTTGAACCCAGAACACTATACACTACAGTCAGTACAACATGCCACTATGCTAAATCAGCAATTTAAACAATAGGAAGACTGAAACTTAATGGCTATCATTTAGTGAATTGAGTTCTCACTTCTCGCCATAGCTCTCAACCTCTTAGAACAAAAAACCTGGACAAACAACAAAGCCAATAATGGGGGAATAGTAAATACAATTGACTTCTCACTGACCATAAAACCTGGACAAACAACAAAGCCAATAATGGGGGAATATAAATTTTGTTGTCAACATAACTCTCAACTGTTAGCACAAAACAATCTGGGCAAAGCTGAGACATGTTGGTGGCTAGGGACTTTAAGCTCTTTTTACCCTGTACCAAAGGTACAGGGTTTGAGCCTAAATACCTCTAGCCACCAGGTGTATTACATTGGGGCATTTACACACACACACAAAAAATACTTTTTTTTACCTATAATCCACCAAGTTCATTTTCTCTGCTGTCATTAAAAGTAAAACTTGCCATGACACAGGCATAACAAAGACATCTGTTTATTTGGACTAATTTACCTCATATTCTCAAATTTCTCTTTTTTATTTTCTTCTCTGAAATAGCTTCATTTTCTTATGTTTTCTGAATTATAGCAGTCATCAAAATATATCTAATTACTAGAGGGACTCATCAGTAGTTTACCCTAATCACAAAGTTAATTTATATCTGTTGAACTTTTGTACATTGTCAGTGTTCATGTATTTGGCAACTATTTTCTGTAAGGATTTCTTGAAATGCAGACATATGGGTGATGCGATGTTGCCTTTAGCAGGCACTCTGTAATAACAACTCAGAAGGCAGCTGATCATTAAAATACATTGAAAGTGCACTTAAAACATAAAGTGAATTACCACATCATAATCAAAATTTACCACACACCACCTCATATACTGATAGTTGCATATGATGATCACTAATGAATACAACACTGTCCGTGCAACTTATGGCCAATCAGCATTTACTTATCAATTTCACCGAAAGCCTATGATAACCTAAACTGCCTAACTTTGTAAATGGTTTGTAAATCGCTACTACTGAATACAAACACTGCAGTAAGCCTGCCCAGTCATGGACTTCTAGTAACAATCCAGTCAGACAGGCACTATACTATATAAGCCAGTTTAACTGAAACCAACTGAAGCTTCACAGATAACAGCAAATTAGCAACTGAATCGATCTCAGAGTGTTTCTATTGTAGTTAGTGATCCTAGGAAAAGTTGATGTGTCCTCCAACTGACCACATCTTTTTCTGTGATGCAGTTTTTGGTAAATGCTTCGGTGGAGCACAAATGTAAATGAAATGAGCTGAAATTAAGATCTCTAGCTAGACTTCTCTACCTTTAACACAGTACTGACAGGACACACACACCCTTTGTTCTTCCTTACCTAATTCCCACAGCAGTGAAAATGGCCGCAGATTAATCGGCAGCGAAAAGTTGAAGCCAGCAATCTCTCGGCAGCAAGATCCTCTCGCAAAGCCAGCATTCTCTTGGCAGGGAAAGCCAGCAACAATAGCAAAGTACCTCTGTTTCTGCAGCAAAGCCAGCTTCTCAAATAGCAAAGAGTCCCTCCATTTCTGTCCAAAAGATCTTTTCAAATTCTCGGCAGCAAAGCAGGCGGGACCCTGCTCGCAGCCAGACGGAAATGATGATGTGAGCCCCTTGAGCTCAATTCTGACTAGCTGGTAGTGCTGATGGAGCTGACATCATCGTGCACGTGATGATGTCAGCTCCAACTGCGCTAAAATTAAAAACATTAAAAAAAAACGAAAGCAAAGAAATCGGAAATGAAGGGGTGCCACTCGGGAATCATGGCACCCCTTCATTTGGACCCCAAAACTCTGTAAAAGCTGAGTAATTTGGAACAGTTGGGAGGTCTGATGATACCCTAGGCCTACTGTTTAAGCCCCCCCAAAGACACATACACTCCAGTCCTCTCCTCTGTTTCCCACCATGTTGGGCTCCTCATACAATGCACATTACTTTTTTCTTTCTTTTCTCACATTTTACCTTATTCTTCACCATTTTCAAGACATCATAACTTTTTATATGCTCTGAAGTGCATTCTTATTTTTTTTCCATTTTACACAACCTTTTCATCCAATGATTGCATAAACAGAAATTATGATCAAAGAAAAATTCAACATTTCTGTTCAGTTTTAGTTTTCCTGGTATCCTTTCAACACACCTTTCCTAACCAAGACAGCACAGTAGTAATCATTTAGGAAATAATACAAATAAACCAGGGTTCAACAAGCCACAGTGTTATAGATGCTCTGGAATGCAATTTACAGCATTTTCCCATCCTTTTAATCCAATGGAGGCCTAAAGTAAAATCATGAGTAAGCAAAGAATTGCAGTCTTATTTGTATTTTTTGTCTTTCAAGGAAGATGTTAAGTTGTGCCCAAGGCAAAACGTTCAAAGGTGACACAATAAACTAACAGGCCATTGTTTATGAGAATACACAGGTCTATCCCAGAATATTGCCTGCCTCCCTTACTCCTCCCCAAAAAGTCAGTCACTGTCTATGCATCCCACTGATGTTAGATTGGGATGAAAGCAGAGGTACAAATTGCCATAGTCATGTATTTCAAGTGACTGCTGACATACATATGCATAGCATGCCTCTTCACTCCTCAAAGGCAGCCACCAATATACATGCCTGATGTATGAGTGTGAGGAAAGTGACGAAATAATGATTACAGTAACATATTCTACCCTTATTGATCCTAGACAATAAATTGCCCCTACAGAAGTTACATAAACCTTTTTTGCGCACATGTAAGGTCTGTCAGAAAAGTAAAACAAACAATAACTGCACGGTCTTTAGACCAAAAAAAACCTATACTGACCTCCTGTGCACTCCTCTAAGGTTTGACTATGAGGAAAATTAAAGAAGTAATAGCCACACAATACCCAGCCTCCCCCCACCCATAACCTACAGTAGTTTTCTGGACACACACATCTAAGCAGGGTTGGGTTTAGAATGGGTGTAGTTGAGACCAGTGGCCATTATCAGTTTTATCCTAACAGGGCCATATCATAGCCCTGTTCAGGTTAAAGTGCATAATTAGAAAATGAATTCATTTTTTTCTCCTCATTTATACCCCAACCAACAACAGCTTTTGTGGGGCCCCCACACAGTTAAAGATGATTAAGGGAGCCTCCCATATCCATTTATACAGTCTTGAGAGTAGGGGCCACCCGAATCCTAAAAAATCTAAGTGTCTGAATGTTTTGTGATCTATTTTATGCTTTACTTTTGAAATATAATTACTGCTGTATTTTTACTGATACCCAGAAGAATAATGTATGTGTCCTAGCATTACTGGGTGTGTGCACAGATAAAAATCAGTGATATTGTTTACAAACACACACACACGAGCTTAAGCCATAGCAATATTAGTCTTGTACTTATTTCAGCAAATACCAATACATTGTGCCACACTGGTACTGCCACACCATATCAGTGACTGCTGTTTAGCAGTCATCAAACAGCATCAGGGGTAAATCACTTTTATTTACCTCATTGGGGAGTAATGCATATATGTCACTGTCCCTGATTTCACCGACCTTCCCTGATTTTGCTTATAATTTTGCTTTGCCCTTTGTAAAAAGCTTGATTTGCTGGTAAATCATTCAGAATTACAGAAAGTCAATAAATCCAAACATCAGAATTTTATACTTCTTATTGGCCAAAAACTGCATGTTGATGCAATAGCTATTTTCTATTAAGTTTTAAGTAAATTAGAGTGATATATAAAGTGTGTTCTTGATTTTGAGACTTTGTTCACCTATTATTTTGGCATTGAGCTGAATTCTTCAAAGAAGTTGAGAGTTATAGCATCACGTGTTCTGCCACTATTTATAAAACTCCCTGAAAGAGAAAACCATCCCTGAAGATTGGAAGCATCAGCTCTTCTTAAAATGCCAGTTATGCACTGAGATCAGACCCTCTGGGCTGCTGATCTCTCCAGTGCTTATCTTGCTTGTGTTCATTATCAGCTTTATCCTAAAAGGGTCATATCACAGCCATGTTCAGGTTAAGGAGCGTAATCATGAAATTAATACATTTTTTAATCCTCATTTTTCCCCAACCAGCAGTAGATTTTGTGGGCTCCCCACACAGTCAAGGATGATTAAAGGGCTCCCTGCAGCCATGGGTATTGCAGGTACCTAATGCTGGCTATGTTCTTTGTACTAGTGGAGATAATGTCCACCAGTAGTGTTTGTGGCACTACATCAGTGCTAAAATATTTTATGGAATTGTGATGCCTGTTACTTGATAAAACACTGTTACTATAACCAGAGATGTCTTTGAATTTTAAAGGAGATACAAATAAGAGTTATTATCAAACCTGGTTTCTAAGTATACAAGATTGGTGTAATAGCCTTTGTTGGTTTGTCAGACATGTTTCAAAATATCAAGATGAGATAACTTGCTGTGGTTGGGGGCCCCCCAGAAACAGGGGGCCCCAGTGGCCACAGGGTTTGCTGGTGCCTAAAGCTGGCTATGACCACAGAGGATATTTACACTCATATCTGTGTGTGGTATATCATTTCTGTCCATCTATCTACATTTTTACAGCCTCTTTTGTCTGTCTACATTCCTGTACATGGAATTATTCTGTGTACCCTATGAACAGTGATACAGGGTTTGCAGGGCTGCCTATCTGCTTACTGGATCACTCTACCTGCCTCATTTGCATGAAATTCACCTGCTTATGAGATGATTTGCATGCCACAGAACTTCCCATGTTGTCACGTGCATGCCAACCACCCAGTAGTGCTTTCTACATCGCAAACCTGCTTACTTTCATGTAAGCAGCATTGCACAATGTCTGTGTGGTAAAAAAGACTCTGTAGGATTTATTAAATTCCCCCCATTGACTTGGGGCATGTAAATGTAATCCAAAATGCTCTTTTGTAGAAACTAGTAATAATAAATTATCTGCACACACACACACACACACACACACACACACACACACACACACACACACACACACACACACACACACAGACAATAAGACCAGATGCGCGAAATTTGAAATCCCGAACATACAACACACACATACAGCACACACATACACATACACACAACTTCCCTCCACAATCAAACATGTTATCCTACACTACAGATAAGAAGGGGACAAGCCCCCCTGCACCCCCACACACCCCCACTAAAATATACTAACTCCGAGATCGCACAGACACACAAGGGAAACACACACCCACACGTTTTACATTCCCTTACACACACACATCACAGTCACAACACAAACTAACACACACTAAAGCCCCTAACCAACACCTACACATAGATACTTACCTGAATTCCACCTATCAATCCACAAACTGCAACACCAGAAGTGCTACTCCAATATCTCTGTACATTGGGATTTTGAATTTCGCGCTTCTGGTCTTTCAGTATTTAAGGCTTTCGGCTATATAGTCTTGAGATTTTGAAATTCGGTATTTCAAAATTTTGAGATTATGTAGTGGACTCAATATGGGATATTAAGTCCCAAATAAAATCCCTGTTTATTATACCTAGCACACAATTACCTATAATTATTATCTTCTATGTTTAGTCAAAATAAATGGAATTTCATCAGACTTACTGCATTTGGGGTAGAGACAAGTTACTAGAAGGAGGAATCATTACTTATTATACAAACATTTTGTAAAATGCCTTTATCAATAATAAGCAGTTTATTGTTTTCTTTCAGGCTAACAATGTGGTTCTTCCTAAAATATGGATGTCTACTACAAGAAAACAATTCTTAAACAAGTTGGTATAGAAGGAGTGCAAGATCTATTAGAACTCAAATTTCATTTCATACTTCTTGCAGTCTTCTAGCATTGCAGTTGTTTGTTCTGAAAAAAGTAAACCACTTAAAATTGGGGCTAACCATAAACTGCTTGTTTATCTCTTGCATTACAGATGCATCCAAGCTCACCATTGTATCATTTTGGTGGTTGCTGATAATCAAATGGTAGCCAATGAATGTATCAGCTGCATTTAAATTCTTGGTGCATCTTCTCCTATTAGAGTCTGAAATCCCATGCATAAATGACAAAGCTTCTTGAATTTCTTAGACATGGACTTGAACCATATGAATAAGGTTATTAATTGGGATCATAGATTCATAAGTATGAGGGGCAACATATCAATGTCCACAACAGATCTTCTGCCCAAGACTGCTGAGCCATGGTCTGTGAAGGCTCTACTGACATCAGTCAAGAACTGGACAAAGGCTAATATAAACAGTTTTTGTAAATGGGAGAAGGAAAGGAGGTACCAAATGTGAACCATTGTTTGGAGATGCCCATTTGGTGCTTCTGGGATTGCTATGATCTTAGACGAGGATGGTTTCATCACCATTCATTGAGCTCTTTCCTTAGTATTGCTGAAACAATAACTAGCCTTCAATAGGCTGTGAAGTTTCTGGAAATGAAAAAAGACATTAAGCAGGTATTGCAATCTGGTCTAAAAAATTTGGAAAAGTGTTCAGTCTTTGATGGTAGCTGAAAGATAAAAGTAAAAAAAAGACCCACAAGCATCAACTTGCTAAAACTTTATTAAATCTACAAATGTTTAAGTATGTTCATCTCACTCTAAACAGAAATTATCAGTAGTTTTGTTTCAGTCAAAAATAACCTAGACATATGTAGGCACTTTTGTTTCATTCTGAAGAATCTTCTAATAACAAATATAAATAAATTCTGAAGAATCAACTAATAAAGTTTTAGCTCAATGACTTTTGTAGATCATTGTTTTGTTTTGTTTTTTTCCTTTTTTATTTTTCAGTTTACCACTGGCCATTTGTCACATTTGTTTTGAATTCTATTGTAAAATGTAAAAAAAAAATCATTCATAGGTTCAGGAGGTGAGTAATATATTATATATTGTATTGTTTAACCAGAGGAGAGACATCATTTGAAATAATAACACATATTGTTTGCTTCTTACACTTTGCAAAATGACTCATTGAATTATTCATTGAAGTACTTGAAGAAATGCATGCTGAAGTGACTGTTTTATATTTTTTTCTTCATATTTATCACACAGGGTTTTTTGTCTTATTTCTCCTTCATGCTAGTAACCTTTATTTCCTCTAAATGCTTTTCTCCATTTAAACAATATTTTCCCATTTTTAAACATTTTTTCATAAGCAAGGACATTGCTGATATCTTTTGTCTCTTCACTTTACTAGCAATATTAAATTTAAAACAGATTTTAGACAGCTTGGTATTATGTTTACAACCAAGTGCTGGCACAGTAGTCCTAAAAATGTGTCGGTCATATTTGAAAGCATGTTTGGCCTTGGCTGGAAATTCTTAGGCAACAGGTGAAAAGAAAACACAAGCAAACATATTGAGGCATTAAGACATTACTATAAGATGGCTAAATGAAAAATACATTTATTTATTCTGAAGATGAAATAACTGCAACTAACCAATAAATCACCTAAACAACTACAAATGCATTTATTAGGCTAGGACTTTGATAGAATGGCAAAAAGAAGAATTGATGAAGAGAGAGAGTACAACAGTTTTATAACTGTGAAAAATACTGAAAGTACCATACTGAAGAGTGACTTGTGACCACTGGAGTAATAAAGTAAATATGTCCAAACGTGCAAACCAACAGCAGCAGTCAACATATATGGCAAACGTAAGAAATCACGAACTGGAAAGTATAAATAAAAACTAGTGTATTGCGAATGGTAAGTGCTTTCACTAAATAGCTTCATCAGACCAAACATAATGGTAAAAAACCCGCATTTAAGAAGTTTAAAACAACCAATCAAAATAAATCAAAAAATGACATCAGATCCTGAGAAGTGCTACTAAGTACCTGAGCAGCCCTAGCGGAAACATTTCTAACAAAAAATAACATCTCAGAACTCTATTAGAAGACATAATGTCTCCTTAAACACGTTTAGAATGTTTAAAAGGTTCTACTTATTCATTTGTTAACAAGATTAAAGCATTCATCTAGTTAATGATCTGTTTTTTCACTGTATATAGCAGCTATAAAGAAGAGAAAAACATACAAATTATATAATACTGTTAAAAGCATTAACTATTCAAAGAAACATTAACAATCACAAAGTATGTTTCTATAATATTCCAATAATTTTTCTGTCGTGTACAGAAGCATTCACTATTGAAATGCATATCTTCATTTGTAGCAATTAAAGACTAACTGGAATGAATTCTATCTAAGCCAATAACTGCATAATATCAGAGGCAACATAAATGAATAAATCTCATATCACAGTATAAATGTCTCCATAAAAAACTGAGCATCATAAAATTCATTATTCTTAAATACAAATACAGCTGCCAAATATATTGTCACGGCATATGTGTAATGAATATCTGTCTTCTACAAAAATGCCTCAGATCAAGGCTTTCACATTGAAATGTCTGAGCTTAAACAGATGTTAGCTGATACAGGCTATACACAGATTGAACTTGATTCTAGCTTAGAAGGTCTAGGTGAACTTTGAACTGGTAGAGCAAGACCATATTTCTCATCTGATACTACTCAAATGAACACAATGAATAATTGTATGACCCCTGATAAACTGAGGGTCCCTATGTTTTATACATCAGATGTCAACAAGATATCAGACATCATTAGAAATAATTGGAAAGTTTTAACAGCTGACCCACAAATAAAGATGATAGTTGGGGAAACACCACAGTTTAGATATAAGAATAAACTGAATTTTAGAAGAATGTTGTGTCATTCAAACAATTTGCAAGCAATTCCTCAGACCAATGTGGGTAAGTTTCCATGTGGCAGATGTAATTTCTGCCACCTTATCAACAATTCCAATTTCTTTGTCCATCCGGATACTGGCAAAAAATTTGACTTCAGAATTTATGCCGATTGTCAAACCTCTAATGTTGTCTACTTAGCTACTTGCATTGTATGCCAATCGTTTTATGCTGGTAAAACCAACAGAACACTTAAAAAAAGAATGAGGGAACATGAATATTGCATTAAAATTAAGTATAACAAAAATGCGTATTCAAAACACATTATCATTAGAGATGATGAACATAAGTTCCAGTTTATGGTTATTGACATGATTTTTCCTAATGTCAGGGAGGGTGATATCAGGAATTATACTGAGTGCAGAGAAACTAAATAGATATTAAGACTGAGAGCTGATAGAGGAAAGGGTCTTAATGTAAGAGCCTCTATAAAACCATTCTGAAAACAAAGGAAACTAACTGTTCTTAACCGATAAAGCGTTCTGTATTTAATAACAGCAGATAAAGTATATATACAATGCAGTATTGTTTTCAATGTTAAATCTATTTTTGTATATGGTTAATATTTGGTTGGATGGTATATTAGTTTTCTTTAAGAAGATCATCAAGCATTTATTAGGTATGTCTTTAAGTTTTACATAATTAATTTTAGTAATAAATATATTGCAAATGCTCTTAAACAATATAAGTATTAATGATGATGCTTGGTACCTAATGATAGTGCATGTTCAAGCATTAGATAGTTTATTTTTTACATAGTTTTGTTCTATTTTTATTATATTTTTTATTTATATAATTGCACTCAATAGTCCCTCCGATTATAGTATAGGTTCAAACATTAGATAGTTTATTCATTATATAATTCTTTTCATTTTATTATATTTCTTCGCTTATATAACTGCACTCAGTAGTCCATCCAGTTAAACATACATCAATATATTTTATGCATTCCTTCCATCAATTGTGTCTACACTACATTAGTGCGAGAGATTTAATGGTTACTTAGTTTCTAGTTTATTGTGCAACCTTCATATGTTAGTTAGTTTAGGTCAGCTTTGCACTAGTAATCCAAGTGGAAAGGTTACATTTTGATATAAAGACTTGTTTCAGTTTTCATTGAGATGAGCTCCTTTCTATAAACTTGTACCGTTTATACATTTATTTTTTGGTCTCAACATATACTTCATGTATTTGATACAATTCTTATTTATAGTTTGCACTAGATATAAATATGGATCTATCTCTGTTTTTTATATATATTCATTGGATTTCCATTCAAAGGTAGTACCTCTCCTTGAGTACTTGCTTTTATGTGCACTAGTAATAGATTAGTTAACAGACAGATAGATATGGGTAAAACTTTAAGCTTTGCTTTGGTTTTCATATCAATTCGTTGGTCTTTCACTCCTGGATTCATACATCTTGGTGGGAGCCTGCCCTTGTGAGTGCTTAGGGAATAGTTTGATATGTGTGTACATACCTATGGTGTGGGTGTATGACATCTTTAGGGTGTAGAGTTGTTGCTGGGTATTTGATTGCACCTAAGTCTTTTCAGTTTCAGTATTGAGTGGTATATACATCAACATTGCTGTTATAGTTAGCTTAGACACTACGTACCCACTGTTCTTTTGGCGTTTTATTTGCATATTCATGTATCATATACATAAAAATTTTCTTGATATAAATAAATAATATTGGGTAATTCACTTTAATTTGGTTTTAGGTCATCATTGACTGGCTTTAGTTAAACATTTTTTGATATATTGAGACATATATTTGTTATATTTTTATTTTTTGATGTCATCTTGACATCTTTATTCTAGTCTCAATGTAAAGGAATGAAAGGATTGTATATATGTTTGCATATTCATTGTTATAATAAGTTGCCTCACTCATGCATTGTCGATGGCCCCTGAGTATTGGATGCAAAATGACAAGCATATACTGGCACTATAGAGTCTATATAGTTAGTATGTTAATAGACTCTTTATATAGCTTACTAGGTATTCAAATACGCATATGCACTTATAAAGTAAGCTTGATAGTTTGTCCATGTGTTTGTTATTTATTCTGTATAAGTGGTCTGTACCACATTATTGCGAGAGGCATAATTATGTCACTGCTTTATATGTAAAGCTGCATCCTTCAGCTAATTGAGCTCATTTTTTGCTACATATATATATTCATATGATACAGTCCCTATATACATCTAAGGATGTACTGTTGGAATACGATGGAGTATTGAGCCCAATTAGACGTTATTATAACTGTCATTATGAGTGTCAATATGTAGGCATTATATTTAAGGTTATGTCTTTATTGATGTTCAAGATTGATTTGGTTGTAAATTGTACTTGTTGCTCATTTAGCAATCGTTTTAGACAGCTATTACTATAAAGAATTTTTATCTGCCATATGTGTATTTTAAAAGTGAGCGTTTTTGTAGAAGACAAATATTCATTACACATATGCTGTGACGATATATTTGGCAGCTGTATTTGTATTTAAGAATAATGAATGTTATGATGTTCAGTTTTTTATGGACACGTTTCTACTGTGCTATGAGATTTATTTGTTTAAGTTGCCTACAATATTATGTAGTTATTGGCTTAGATAGAATTCATTCCAGTTAGTCTTTAATTGTTACAAATGAAGATGTGCATTTCAATAGTGAATGCTTCTGTACACGACAGAAAAATTATTGGAATATTATAGTAACATACTTTGTGATTGTTAATGTTTCTTTGAATAGCTAATGCTTTTTTAACAGTATTATATAATTTGTATGTTTTCCTTTTCTTTATAGCTGTTATATACAGTGAAAAAACAGTTCATTAATTAGATAAATGTTTTAAGCTTGTTAACAAATGAATATGTAGAAACCTTTTAAACTTTCTAAACATGTTTATGGAGACATTATGTCTTCTTATAGAGGTCTGAGATGTTATTTTTTGTTACAAATGTTTCTGTTAGGGGTGCTTAGCTACTTAGCAGCACTTCTCAGGATCTGAAGTAATTTTTTGATTTCTTTTGATTGGTTGTTTTAAGCTTCTGAAATGCGGGTTTGTTACCATTATGTTTGGTCTGATGAAGCTATTTAGTGAACGCGCTTACCATTCGCAATGTTGTTGTGTCTTTTGGCTTTTCCCGGTTAGGGGTCACCACAGCGGAACTCCGATCAGCTAATGATTGGCAGTAGATTTTTACGTGCCGAGTTGCCGGCCATGATGCACAACCTTCAATGAAGATATGCCCATTCATGCATGTCTCCACACAGAAGACATTCTAGCTGAGAATCGAACAGGACAGCATCTTACTGTGAGGCGACAACACTACCGCAGCTACCATTCGCAATAAACTAGTTTTAATTTATACTTTCCAATTCGTGATTTCTTACATTTGCCATATATGTTGACTGCTGCTGTTGATTTGTACGTTTGGACATATTTAGTTTTATAACTGTGTGCATACCTGACAGTTAAGCTTGAGGCACATTCTCCTAAAATGGAGCTGCTCTGCTTGCAAACACTGTTACAATGACAGTGATGTCAAAAAAGATGTGAATTCCATAGAATTATTATGTACTCCAAGGGCCTACCTCAGATTTGATAAACCATTTGAGGGGTTAGTAGATGTATAGAAGGATATGGAAATGAAGTAAGATGCTGACACAGTGCCAAGGCAGGCAGGCAGGTGCAGAAAGCAAAGGAAAAGGGTCATGATAGTTACAAACGGGGTTGAGGCATTTAAAGTCATTGGGCCGGATTTACAAAGGCTTGCATGGAGTCTAAGAGTAGTGTAAGACTCCAGAAACCAATATGTCTGCCGAGCGATCCAGGAACATCCGGCAGGGGCGTGCATGAGAGCTCATAAAACTACTCTTGCACGGACAGTGTTAGGTTATGCAAATTACCTCATTTGCTGCTGAAAGCTATGAAAATGAGGTAAATTTGTGATCCAGGAAACACTAACCTGTCCGAGTAAGAGTAATGTTATTTGCAGAAATGTACTCGGTTGGTAACTGAGTACCGTTCTGCAAATAGCAAAATGGAGCAATGACAGCTCTAAATAAAGGATGCATCTAGTTGAGGAAGCATGCCAATGGCCAAATATAAGGCCATTGGCATTTATATGTGTTGCAAAATTTTTTAAAAATTAAAATATTTTTTTCCCCGATCCCCGATGTTTAAGCATAGTGCAGCATCACGCAAACTTGCTGCGCTCTAAAAAACAAAAAAAAAATTAAAAGGCAAAAATAGGCATTTTATTACAAATATCCATCTGCCATGCAAGTGAATGGCAGGCAGAAGACAACATGGCTACTGAGTAGTGGTTGCTAAGGGGGAAAGCTCAGTGTGAGAGATGTAACCAAGCATTAGTAGGCAATCCTATGCAAATGAGTATAAGGATAGTGAATCCCAATTTTCCCTGCTATGTAAACCATGTCCCTAGAGTGTAAGAGTGTAAGAGTAGAATTAGGTGAGTAATAGAGTAGTAGATAGGTGACATCATGAGGGGGGTATGTATCAAACACTGTAAGCTCATTGGAGTAGAGTGGCATGTGTCTGCTGTGAGTTACTGAAGACTGGAAGAGGTGTGTCCCTAGTTGTCTGAAATGAAAGCCAGTAACCAAAGGCGTACGCTGTGGCTACCACCAAAGTTTTTTGCAAAGATGCTTACACTGTGTGCGTGCGTGTGCGCACCTGTAAACCCGTGTAAGCCTGTGTGCACCTGTGTAAGCCTGTGTAAGACTGTGTAAGCCTGTGTGCGCAGATGTACACCTGCCTAAGCCTGTGTGCACATGTGTGTGCCCATGTAAGCCTGTGTAAGGCTGTGTAAGCCTGTGTGCGTGGATGTGCACCCGCCTAAGCCTGTGTAAGGCTGTGTGCAAGCGTGTGCACTCGTATGTGCATGGCGCTGCCCCCTGTGGAAACAGAAAGGGAAAAGCTAGGAAAAGTAATAGTAGGAAGTTAACCAAGGAGAACTAGCAGAGCTGCCAGGTGAAATCAATCAGAATCAGCCAATTACACAGGCAGTACACTAGCCCAGCCCAGCCCAGCACTTAAAACTCTGCAAACAACATTCCCCCATGTTTTACTCAGAAACACTGCAACATTGCAGTATACAAAGAGAAGTGAAAACTTAAAAAGCTTAACTGAGACAAAAAAATGTTAGGGGCTGCCATTGCTATTATAAGGTAACATGTGCAAGATGCTGAGGGTGGTGCCACTGCAAATGTTGCTGAGCAACCCGCAGTGAGGAGAAGGAGAAAAGTGTACAGACCCAGGGTAACCTACCAGGGGCTACATGAGCTGGAAATAGTGGAGTGCTATAGAGTGGACAGAGAGCTCCTGCAGCAAATTGTTGAGCTGTGCAGGCCACGCCTCACACACAGAACCAACAGATGGGAACCCATCCCAGTGGAAACCAAGGTATGTGTTGGCCTAAGAATACTAGCAACGGGTACCTTCCAGAGACCAACTGGTGATATGATGGGGATTTCACAGGCATCAGCATCCAGGGTACAGCACCAGTTCCTGAATGCCATATCAGCACATGTTGGTGATCATGTATATTTCCCCAATTCCCATGAGGTATTGGCCAGCAATATGCATCTCTTCCAGCAAATAGTGGAATACTCTGAGGTAGTGGGTGCAATTGACTGCACGCACATACACATCAAAGCACCAGCCGGTGAGCAGGGTAGGGCCTACATCAACTGCAGGGCTTCCACTCCATCAACTGCCAGGTCGTTTGTGATGCCCAGAGCATAATACTGAATGTGTGTGTGTGCTGGCTGCCCTGGAAGCTACCACGACTCCCATATCTGGCATCTGATGCAGCTGTACCAGACATTTGCCAATGGGAACATCCCTGACGGTCACCTAGTGGGGGATGCTGGATATGCACTGGAGCCGTGGCTAATGACACCCATCAGAAATGCACACACACCTGAACAAGAACTCCATAATGAGCACATGCACAAACACAAAATATAATTGAGTGTGTGTTTGGGATGCTCAAAAAATGGTTCCGGTGCCTGGACACATTTGGTGGAGCCTTGCAGTACTCACCAACTACATGTACCCAAATTGTCATTGTATGTGCCATGCTACACAATATGATCCTGCGAAAACAGCTGCAGCAGGAACAGCACGGGGCAGGGCTAAACAGACCCCAACCATTGTCAAGGCCTGCACAGGCACAGCGTGACTCAGAGGAGGAACAACCTGAGCTTTCCCCAGTAGGCAGAAGGAGGCGTGCCCAGTATACCTTGGCCTTGGCAAAGAGGCAACGCACAGCACATACACTGGCTCAGTAGGAACCCTGGAAATGATACCTCTCTCTGACTCACACATAAAGTAAAAGGGATGCCTAACTTGACACTACCTGTTTTCAAACATGTATCGGGAGTGTAGTATGTGCATCCGACATAGGCAGCCCTGCAGCACCACCGGAGGCATGATTGCCATGTTTTAAGCAATATAAAGCAGTGCTAAGCAGCATTTGCCAATATTTAAAATATGTAAACAAAATTGCCCGTGCCAACTAGCACAATGTTGGGCAACGTTGAGCAATGTTGGGCAAGGTTGGGCAAAGTCGGCAAAGTTGAGAAAAGACAGGCAAACATGCTCATATTAGCTTTACTGTCCCTTAAGCAGTCTGGTCTGCCTAGCATGAAAATAAAAAGCAGTGACAGGGCTCGAACCCACGATACGGTGCACTACAGTCACAGCACAGAACCACTAAGCCATGATAGCATTTCAGTAGCACAGACACAGCAGGACAATTGTACAGTAATGCAAACACAAAGAAATGCTGTGACATGCCCCTAAAGATGCATATGGGTAACCTCTCTCACAGGCCTATGCAGACAGAGAACATCAGGCCAGGCGGTGGGATGTGGGCTGTGTAGGCTATGAAGTTGCAATCTAATATATGTGGCATTGGATGCTAAGAAGTGTAGTACAGTAGTATGCCTCAAGCCAGTATGATAGGCAACAGTACAGACTGAAATGGTGTACTGTACATAGCAGTGCAGGCATAGCAAATGTGTATAAGTATCAGGTGAACCCCTCATCGTATGTACACACACAGCAACAATCAAGTGTGCCCCTGGGTAGAAATGTACAAAGAATAGCTTCTCCCCCTGTATGTAGAAATGTTGATAAGTCTCTGCAAAGTGTCTCATGGAAGCCCTGCAGGCACAGCATGATCCCTGTTGATCAAAGGTGAGGCCTGCTGTAAAAATACAACTTGATTTTCCATACACATATAGTATAAATGTCTATACTGGGCGTGCTCACACACTCCAACAAATGTAGTGGATTTCATTCAGCATCACACAAAAAGGTCATACTGGGCATGCTCACACACATGCCAAATACGGAGGTGATAATATGGGATCTATGGACAAATGTGGATAGACATCTCTACTACCAGAAACACATTCACAAAGTTGTCAGAAAATCATGCTATGTGTTCACACAAACCGCCAAGGTCTGTGCATGTAGGTCAAAGGAGGTTCCCAGTACTCATCAGTCATCAGACCTATCAGAGAGTACCACAACACACTTGCGATGAATCTGACTAGGCACGTTCAGCAGCCAGAAAGACCATTGAAGTACCCTAACAAGAGGATTACTGGCCTCATCAAACAGTAGCCCCATGCAACAAGAATGAGTGTAACCCAATCTGTACCCTGTTGCATACTGTCTACTCAGGAGATCTCTGGCCAACAGACAGGTCCATGTCATGGCTACACTCAGATCTGTTCTGAGTTTCAGCTCAATGGCACTAAATATTCTGACCCAACTGATATTGGCAACATCCTTGCAGATAAGATCAGTGTTAACTGCACCCCCCTCTCACCCATGAAAGAGCACATCTCTATAATGGAAGACTGCAAAGTTGCTGTCATCACGGCTGCACAGGTAAAAAATACTCTCCAAAGCCAGTATCACAGCAGCCATGGGACCAGATAACTTCACAGGCTGTGTTCCACACAAAACACAGAACGAACAGGCACCACACTGACGTACCATGTGCAGTCATAGCCTCACCTCATGCTTTGTGCCTGTTGAATGGTGCACAGTGATGGTCATCCCACTACACAAGGGTGGAGACACCACGGACCCCAGAAACAATTGCCCCAGTAGCCTGACGAGCACGCTGTTCAAGGCCATGGAATTTATCATCATACAACATATAAAAATTACATTTGTAATCCCCAAACCCTGGACCACAACCATGTAGGGATTGTAAAATGCAGATCATGTCACCTAAACCTGCTAGATGACATTGAAGCAGACAACAGAACTGTCGACAAGGGTAAGGTGATTCACACAGCCTATGTTGATCCTGCCATGGCATACAACACCACCGCACACTCTGGAAATATAGATAAACCAACTAAACTAGGTATAAATTGCTATGTCACAAGATGTGCTGCCAACAGGCCTACCGACAGAACACACTGTGAAAGTAGCAGACTCCAAGTATGACTTTGGACCAGTGATGAGTGCAGTACCACAAGGTCCAGTCCTGTGTATTGTCCTGTTTAGTATCTACTTCCCTGACGTAAACTTCAACATGGAAGGTCTGTGGCTACTGAAGTTTCCAGAGGACTGCAAACTAGGAGCCATAATTGTAAACACTAAAGATGTGGACATCCTACAAAAGGGCCTCACTGAGACAGATGGCTGTTGTCAAAGTCATGGGCTCTAGCTCAATGCCAAAAGGTGCATTGTCATCCCCTTTGCTAAAGGCTCTGTAGCCAAGAATGACAACATAGGCGGTAGTATACTTAACAATGAAAGTGTGACAAGAGACCTTGGGTCACAGGTGGACACTGGACACAACGGTGATAATCCCATCCCCACAGTAGTCAGGAAACCCTGCTATGTGGCACACCCCATCACAAAATGTGTCTCATGCAGAATAGAAGAGGACATTGTTCCCCACTACCCATCACTCACTAGAACTATAAAAGAGTACAATGCCACTTTTGCTACATACCTCACAAGCCAACTACAACAACTGTAAAGCCTGCAGCAATACCTCACAAAGAGCATTAGTGGCCTGAAATACATGCCATACACAGACTATCACAAAATGCTCCATCAGTACTCCCTTGCATATCGCCTACTCAGATGTGTTCACTGCCTAACATACAAAGCTATGTCAAATGCAGAGCTGTTGGACATGCTCCACGTAAAACACTCACAATCCCCCTGACCTTTGGACCCAAAACTACGAGTGAAATACAAAAGGAAGGGGTGTACACATTCACCTTATGGATACCCCCACCTCCAGGTTAGTGGCACAGCATGAGGCCTTGGAGACCATGCAAGTGCAACTAAGATTGTGCAAAGCTGCTCATCAGACTGTAGCCTTCTACAGATCACCTACCTTGTCACAGGAACCTCACACAGTATTCCTGAGAACAGTGGAAAATATCAAGGTCCTATCAAATAACATTATATGAAGTGATTACCACTACCCACACAGTGAGTAGGAGAATCACTTGTGTACAACGTCCATTGCCCAATGTTTCATAGAGTTTAAAAGCTCTAACACCCTGGAACAGCTGGTCACCATGGCCACTAGAGGTGACACCATACTGGACATGATCATCACCAACATGGGGTACCAGTGTTCCACAACAGAGATAAAACTCTCACTGGTAATATCAGATCATAAAGTAATCACACTGGACATCCACATCACGCACCCCTACCCAGCCAATTAAACCACCGTGAAGACATTTTCAAAAGCAAACTGCACACATCCCAAGACAAAAGTGGAAGTTTCCAAAGACCTCTTGCTATAGGAGAATGGTATACAATCTGCCAAATCAGTTACAAGTGCATCCTATGAGCATTTACAGGAATGCGTGGATCGAGACATCACAAATAAAACCAAGATGCACTCCTCCAAAAATAAGAAAACCATCTGGTGTTCGTTGGCCATAAATAAGCTAGACAACAGAAGGAGGAAACTAACACCCGATAGAGCCAACTTCACTAAAGGAAAGGCATCACTGATCATTATTAGGAAGTAGCAATGATCGCTCATGGAATAATCCAAGGACACTGTCAAAAGACAAATTGCCAAGGACTGTAAGAATAACAACCACAAAGCCTGCTGTAGCTTTACCAGACATGTAGGTGTCAACTTCAAAATATGCTGTCAGCTACTGACAAATGGCAAGGAATACACTGAACCAACTTTCATTGGCCACATCCTGGGGGACAATTTCAGTGTAAACCTTCCACCATCCCCCCCAAAAGGGCCTGTGTCCATCACTGAAGGATGCAGAGCCCCAGATGTCATGGACATGCAGGTAAGGACAGCCCTCTCCAAAGCCAAGAACACAGCATCAATGGGAATGGATGGTGTCCAAGGCTGCATCTTACACTAGGCCCAAAAGGAACTACATCCTCACCTACATTCACTGCCCAGACTCAATCATACCACAGGGTATGTACACAAAGAATGGCATACACTAACAGTCATCCAGCTCCACAAAGGGGGTGCCACAACAGAATCTGGAAACCATTGCCCTATATGCCTACTCAGCCTGGTCTACAAAGCTATTGATCAAATTGTCATGGAACCCATAAACAGAGACAATGGGGACCTCCAGACACTGGACTCTACACAAGCTCACCTTGTTAAAGGCAGATCCTGCCTCCAAAACATAGTTGACTTACTTCAAACAGCCACCAAGGACATAGATGGAGGTGAAAATAGTCCACACAGCCCACCTGGACCTTACTAAGGACTTTACCCACCATTCCCCACTCGCTTACCAGCCTGAGCATCAACAGGTATGTCACAGGATGTGTGGCCTAGTGTCTCACAGGTCAAACACACATGTTCAGAGTTGTGGGTGCCATGTATGACTTGAAGACAGTCACAAATGGCATCCCACAGGTCTTGCTCCTGGGACCCCATCTGTTCAGTGGACACTGCTCAGAGGTATAGGCAAGCACGGGAGGCGTATGGCTGAACAGGTTTGCAGATGACTGCTAACTGTGGTCCATAATCGACTCAATGGCTGACACACACTTCCTCCAGAAGGGGCTTACAGACACAGATACCTGGTGTCAAAACAATGCCCCAACAAGAATGACAAAGAATGCATAGTCATCCCGTTTTGCTAAAACAAAGTGCAAACAAATTACCACATAGGTGGTACATCAGTATGTATGGAGAAAGTCATGAAGGCCCTGGGGACACAGTTAGATAGTGAACTCTCCATTTATGATCACATGGCCAAAGTGTTCAGACATTTCTTCTATGTAGCCCACCCATTGCCACCTACTGTAACCCACTTTGTCTAGTCTGATGATGTCACCACCCTACAAATATACCTGTGGAAAGAGAACTCGCAGTAATATATATAGCGTGTCATGTAAATGCGTACTCCTCTACTGACATAAAGCAGTTAGGTAGGGGTTTGATTCCTGCACTTGACAACTGTGTGTGTGAACTCCTTGGAGAGGAGCAACCTTTTTGAAGAGTAGTCAAACACCTTAAAAGTGGCATACTAATCTTTGACAGGTCTGATGATGTCACCACCCTACAAATATACCTGTGGAAAGAGAACTCACAGTAATGCGTATAGTGTGTCTTGTAAATACATACTCCTGTAGTGACCTTAAGCAGTAAGGGGTTTGAATCCTGCACTTGACAACTGTTTGTGTGTGAACTCCTTGAAGAGGAGCAACCTTTTTGGAGAGTAGTCAAACACCTTAAAGGTGGTATATTAATCTTTGTCAGGTCTGAAGATGTCACCACCCTACAAATATACCTGTGGAAAGAGAACTCATAGTAATGTGTATAGCACGTTGTGTAAATGCATACTCCTGTAGGAACACAAAGCAGTTAGGTAGGTGTTTGAATCCTGCACTTGACAACTGTGTGTGTGTCTGTTTGTGTGTGAACTCATTGGAGAGGAGCAACCTTTTTGGAGAGTAGTCAAACACCTTAATAGTGGTATACTAATCTTTGACAGGTCTGATAATGTCACCACCCTACAAATACACCTGTGGAAATAGAACTCACAGTAATGTGTATAGCGTGTCGTGTAAATGCGTACTCCTGTCGTGACATAAAGCAGTTAGGTAGGGGTTTGAATCTTGCACTTGACAAGTGTGTGTGTGCGACTGTTGGTCAATGGGTTGTGGGTTTTGCTTTTACTACTGTTTGACATATCAGTATGACACCAGTATGTGCATTGCACATGTGAGGTAGCTGTGTGGCAAATACATTTACGTACATGTGACCTCAATTATTTCATGTATGGGAACCCTGCTTTCTCCAAGAAGACATCTGTCATCTATTCAAGAGTGTGCTGCTGCTGCTGCTGTCCGGACCTTATGTCACATCTGTAGGCTTGTGACAAGGCCAGCCACTGCAGTGATCCCTGGCCTAGGTCAACTGTGTCACACACACTCATTACGGTTTCCATAGAATTGTGTGAGTAAGTGTTTATGTCTGAGGTAGATGTCAGACCTATTCAAACGCAGCAAGGCCTATCACTGATGGCTATTCATTATAGGTGTACAACAACCTTTGTGGATATGCATGCAGACCCCTTATTGCTTATGTGATCCACCGAGGGATTTAAACATACCTTTGGAAATGTGATTATCAAAGGAGAGATGATGTACCACTTGTTTGCATGTACACATCGGTACCTGTTCTTCATGTTGGTAGCTACTACCTATGTGGTACTGTGCGGATACTATGTTCCGTAAAGGTGGATGACTATGCTTTGGTTGGCTTATAGCTTTACAGCATGGGTTTGACAACAGGGATCTGTCTGTGTGATACCCTTGTGGAGGATGTGTGTGTCATCTGGAGAATGCATTATAGGCCACAGTATGCATCACCACACGTGGACGGTCATATCCCTACTGTGATTGCTTGTACCTAAGAGAGCTATATGCCAAAGAGGAGTGGTCTCAGTAATATGTGCAGGTAAATACCACTGGTTACTGGCATAGTATAGTACCTGAAGTGCCCAAATGTTACTGTGTGTCCTACACCTGTGTGTCAGTTGTCAAGACATCATCTAAGGATTGGTTATGGTCAGGCTGTTGAAGTAGTGTATACTACCAGAATGTAAATCAATGACAGATATTAACAGTATCACCCACAACACAGTGTCTAACCATGTCATACACACATGTGTAGTCAGGCTCCGGAATGTGTGTAGTACAATGCATACTGGCCACCAATCGAGACTATGGAGTGTTACTGTGTAATACAGGGCATGTCACCCTGCCCATGTGTCCACTATGCACATACATGCAGACAGTGCACCTCCACCATGTTCACAAAAGTACACCTGCAAATCTGTGCCACACACATCCCACACATACTGTCCACTCTCTAACACATGCTGCCAATACTACACACATCAGCCAAGTGGCACGTGGGCGGACTATACACTATTGGAACTAACACTGGTGTGAACATTACTACAATGACAATCATAGCTTACATGCATCATGCCTGCTCAGCCACACCTTACACTCTACTGCTGACAACATGCTAACATTGCTATACTGCTATTAAGTCACCCTGTGCATCAGCACCGTGGTAGCCTGTTCCTGCATCAATGTCACAGATGACAGGAGGTGGCACAGGATTCATCATATGCACAGGGTGTGTAGTTGGTTTGCCAGAGGCCTACAGTGAGCCATACAATCGACATGTATGTGTGTGTGTGTGTGTGTGTGTGTGTGTGTGTGTGTGTGTGTGTGTGTGTGTGTGTGTGAGGGCCAAGAGTACTGCTATGGGCCAATGTTGATGTAATGTGTGCATGTATGTGGTAGCCCTAGGTGTGTTGTTTATGTGTGTGTCTGCATGCACACAGTTCCAGCATGTGGCTGCCATATATGGGTATTTGTGGGACAGCCACAGACTATACCTGCCAGGCTTTACAGATCACTGTTTCTGGCCACAGATACGGTACCTGTGCCTGGAAGGGGTGCTACTGACACTATCAGGTACTAAGCCTGACTGGGTACTATCCCCAGAGGTAGATGGATGTACACTGGACCCAGGTCCCTGCTGGGACTGTCCAGAGCCACGTGCACGTGGTCTTCTAGGACGGTCTATGGACAGCCCAGCCCCAACATTGCTGGGGCTGGTACTGGCACTATGGGAGAGGCTGTGACTTGAGGGACGTCCACAGTGACTGCCAGCTGCTGATGTTGCTGACATACAACCATGTCGACGTCTCACCTGTCCCGCACTGTCCTGACACATGGATATGACATTGCAGAGGACATCTAATGTCTCACCCCAATGTCTATCCATGACCTCAGTGTAGTTATGAATGGCACCTGCTAGGTCACGGATACTGTCATTTAACGCGGTGTTATGTGCCCTCTGTGCCCTTAGTCCCTGTCTGGTGTACCATTCCATACGTGCCTGTGCCTCCATGACAGCCTGGAACATGCGCAAGGTTGTAAGACCTGTGGCACATCTGCCAATGGCATGTTGGTCAGCAGTGCTCCGACGAGAACCCCTGGGCATCTGCCTATGTGGTACCCTTCCAGACATCTGGGTATGGCTGCTGTGTTGGGATGCATGTGCCATAGATACCACACTGTCCTGGCCAATGCCGGCTGTACGCTGTCCCCCAGCTAAGGGCATTGGTGATGGATGTATTGGCAGTATGACTGTGTGCATGGATGGGGTGGACACTTGTATACTGTTGATTGTTGGCTCAACGACAGACCCTGGCAAACATGCCTGTGTCTCAACACACCTATCATCATCATCACTATCATACTCAGTGACATCAGTTTCCCTGCTGCAGTGAACCAGCCCAAAATCAGCACCTGTGAGAGGGAGACAGGAAAAACACTTTACGACCTGTACATGATGTCTGCACACATGCACACATGAACACATGAACACATGAATGCATGCACATATGCACACATGCACACATGCACACATTCACACATGAACACATACACACATGCACACATGAACACATGCACACATGCACACATGCACACATGCACACATGAACACATGCACACATGCACACATGAACACATATACACTCCTCACTACTACAGACACACACAGACACACACACCACCAGCAATCCAGAACATACTCAATATCATGTGATGGTGGGGTACAGTATCACAAGCCAAACATTTATGTTAAATGTGACAGCATGCAGGACATGTGTTGCTCAACACCATGCAGTGTGAGTGTAGACAGCCCTTGCTAATAACAGTTTACATGGCTTTGATGCATGTGTGTTTTGTTCAGTCACTTGGCCTCAACCTGGAATGCAATGTGTACATGGACACAACATTGCTGTGCAAGTATTAACATCTCTGCAATGTCCTGTGCACCATCACTCACAGGTATACATACCATGGCTGGATGTGTATCGGTGTGTCACATAGATATCCATTTATGATTAGAGCATCTGTCTTTAGCAGACAATTGTGGACACAGGTTTAGCACATGCATGCTATGTATACACACATGATGAGTGGTGCATGTATACATGATGGAATACCATTGCTCAACATAGACATTTTACAGTGGTTATGGTGAGTGTAGGACATATTGTGGACATGCTAGTGCCAAGCATGACATGGCATGCTATCACACAACTGCAACATTAAACTTCACACATACACAATGTGTGTCATGTGACCTATACACTTAATAGTATTACAAGACATGTGTGTCACTATGTACAAATGGTGATTGCTATGCAGATTGTGTATTGGTGCATATGTTTGCACAAATACAACATTGAGGTGCATAGAAATTAATGATATGTGTAGTACTGTGGCCACTGTAACTGGATGTGGTGTAGTACCATGTGACAACATCATGCAGCATCATGTGGTCACTCAAGGCTACTAATGTGTGCCAGACCGGCACATAGCATGCTGTACCTGTACTGCAGTACCATGGCTACATTCACCATTACACGGACAGTTGTTACATGGGTTCGTAAGGTGCACAGTAGGGGGCATTACCTAACATGAATGTGTTATGTGTTGAAGAGTGTCGCACAGCCACATGAGAGGACTCTACCCCTCAGGTATGTTATGTGTGCTGTGTGGATGACAATTGGGATACTGAAGTGTGACCTTACAGCGTGTGTATGAATATGCCATGTGTAGCATGTTAACATGTACTGCGTATGACACAGTTGTGTGTGTTCTGTGCATGTGTATCGACTGTGCCTATCCAACGTCCGCTACAGTGTTGCCACAATTGTGTGGGATGCTCTGTGTATTGCATGTGTTTGAGTCAGCTACTCACATTACTGAGATGTGCATAGTCTCACAGCAAACATGCACAGCATGCATTATGCACTGGTGTGTGACGTGTACATGGCCTACACCTCACCTATGGCATGCACATTTATTTAGCAATAATAAATGTAGAACACACTCACCAGCATGGGTCTGCTGCCTTGCTGTCACACCAGAGGGACCTACAAGAGTATGAGACAGTTTGTCAGTGGCAACAACTGTGGCATTGCTACTGTGTGTTTGCAATCTTACAGTAGTATGACTGTTGACAGTCACAGGCCTGCATATTATATTCCAAAAATATTATTATTGCACAACACTAGGCACCACATCTTGTAACTACACACTACACATCTCACATAAGCATGATCTACCAATAGAGGTAACAGCAGTGTACAGCTATGCCATGTTACCTGCACGCTCCATGTCAACTTGCTGGGTGTCTCCATGATGACGCATGTCAGTTGTGTCTGTTGCTGTTGTTGGCCAGGAGCCACCAGGCTCAGGAGCAGCTCCTCCACTCTGGTGAGGGGGGGATGGATGGCTACCCTACCACCTGTGGCAAACTGTTGTCTACAGATATCAGACGCATGCTGCCGGACATGTCTAATTAAATCACTGCAGTGATGGTGCACCTGCTCATATGTCCGGTTATGCATGCCTATGTCATTTACCCTATGGACAAGATCTTGCCACAATGCAGTCCGCTCATGCTCGTCCTGGCTGGTTCTTGAGAACAGCATGGTGTAGTGCTGAACCATGGTGTCCATTATCACTTCATCCTCTGCTGTGCTGTATGAGGGATTATGATGGTGGGCCATTACCCCGGAAGGCAAAGAAACAATATGTGTGAGCAAGTCAAGTGGCACACTTAATATTCTAAAGTACGGATATCATTTAACTGCCATATATAGCAACCTATTGGCTGTCAAAGGATACACACTTTCAATTACCACATATCAGTGCTCAACCCACAACTGCCTGACAGTGCCTGGCACACTCCATATATCAAACCATGTTCTGCACAGCAACAAAGATAAACCAGTATGTAAGACTATACAACAGTATATGGCACACTGTATGCGACACAATGCACCACCTAGCCACAGGAGGTATATATCATGCTAATGCATAACGTAACATGTAATCTATTGCAATGATTGTAGGGTCCAGTCACAGTATTACCAGCATACCACACTAGTCATAGATGGCAAACCCCTGCCTAACATATGTGCTCATTCGTCAATATGGGTGGCATACTGCTGTACTACACTATACATGTTGCTAGATACACACCTATATCCTGTAACACACATATGACCGAGGTCATGGTACAGTCATACACACACACAAATCAGACATACATACCAGACACAAAGGTATGGCAACACACATGACCTTTACCTGTGTACCATACAGCACTCTGTGTCAGTAGTTACAAGACCTTATGCCTGAGGTATGTCATCTGAAGGACTACGGGGAACAAACAAAACAGTGGTTCCAGGACATGTGTACATACACCTTACTGTGCTGTTTAGGCATACAGCTTCAGGTAGTGCTACAGTTCAGTCAGGGGTTAGATTCACCAGCAGTCACACTCAATAAGCATACATGTACTGCTGTGGCCTACAATGGGACGCCCCAGTTGACACCAACACACTATGTCAGACCGTCTGGCATACTGCTTTTTGTGCCTAGCAATAGCATACACATCATTTTCTGGGATCACAGCTAGGACACTACATACCATGACAGAAACAGTTTCCCACTTAGCTATCACACATATACAGAACTCGGACACATTCACCAACACATTCACCATCACACTCAGTCAACCTCACAAAGCAATTATTGCAACAGGTACATGTGGGTGTGTATCGGTTCGTAGGTAGGTTATAGGCTATTGGCCCTAGGACCTATAGATGTCTAGCCGTACGCTACCCTGGCCTTTGACACATGGGTGATTTCATTTCACATGGCCCTGTCAAGCAGAGCCATAGAGGTGATTCCTGGGGTGTATTTACTATCTCACACACAATCATCTGGTTTATATATGACGACTGCTAATTAGGAGCTTCGTTTGCTATTGATAGGTGGTTTGTGCCAGGGTATGGGATGTATCTGAGATAGGGATCTATCCGTCCAGCATGTGCTGTTTATTGAGGTGACAAACTTTATGTCCCTAGAGCATGTAGCTCATAGGGATTGTGATCTGATTACATGGAGCATGTCCAATAGCTCTGGGTTTCACATAGCTTTGCATGTTAGGCAGAGGTCACCTCTGGGTAGACGGTATGCGACACAGTCTAGCTGTAGTTTTGTGGGATGGTCTGCATAGGGCATCTGTTTGAGGCTGGTATTAACCTTTGTGAGGTATGTCTGTGTCCTTTCCTGTTACTGTAGATGTCTTGTGAGGTACATACCACATGGGGTATTATACTCTATAATGGGCTTTCTGTGTGTGGAGTAGGAAGGAACACTGACCTATACTTCCTGGATGACACACCTTTTGTGATTACGTGTGCCACATAGACAGGTTACATGACTAGTGTGGCACTGTGACAATCAAAGGGGAGACTACTGTCCACCTGTGTCCCATGGTCTCTTATCACACCTTCAGTGTTAAGTAGACTACCACCTATGTGGTAGTTAATGGGTACTGAGATTTTGCAAGGAGGGATGCCAATGCAGTGTCAACATTGAGCTTGAGTCCATGGCTTTGTCACCAGGCATCTGTTGCAGTAAATATGACCCTCTCTCTCTCTCTCTATATATATATATATATATATATATATATATATATATATATATGTGTGTGTGTATATATACACACATACATATGAACATCCATTGGTGTACATATTGATATACATATAGGCACAGATACAGTCCACCTTTCATGGTGGGAATATTGAGTATGGGAAGGTTGTGAGGTATACAGTTATGTCATAATATTGCACAGTGTTGTGCAGAATGCATTGAAGGTGTTCTCAGCCCATGTAGCTTTAGCAGGCCTCACTGGCTGCAACACTGCAAACCTGACGAATCATACCCAACAGCATTCAACCACCACATGTCATATACCAGCACTGTATGCTATCCAGTTTGCCACACACTACAACCTATATAGGAATATGCACATAACCTTCAACAACATCTATGTATCCACCTTTCACAAACAGTTGAGTATGTCCCTTAATCTATGCACATGTACAGATGCTAATACATCTGACACAGACAGATCTCTCCATATGTGTGTGCCATACACACACAAGGACCACACTGTTGTAAGTCCATGTACCTCATGGCTGACCTGTTGTGCCTTGCTGCAACATGAACAGGTGTCACATGTAAGCACACAGTAATATTAGAGGGTGTATATGTAGCTGCAAATGCTTAATTACCATACTAGCCTGGTACAGCTGTTGCCAATGCTAAGCTACATGTTGATATGACTATCATGCATTTGTTACTCTGTCACATCCATGGTTATATAGCTGAATGCGCTACTCCCCAAAACAGACATTGTCCACACTAGTGTACAGAACACAGATAACATGGTTCCGATGTTTGACATTTAATGCTGAGCTACATATATCACAGTTATGTCCCACTGCACACAGCTACACACTATGTCCATGGCAGTAGTTATGCAGGGCATCTGTGCATTGATGCATACTGCTGCCATATATTGATGTTTAAAGTATGTAGAGTGGTCTTCAAATACATCTACTACATGCCACTAAATACATATCTGTTACATACCTTTCATTTGTATGCGTTCATATTTTTCACTCAGCTGTCTCTTTGGCTGAATGTACTATATATTTTTTATGTTTTATTTATTTTTTTATTAGTATATATATATATATATATATATATATATATATATATATATTTATATTTTTTTTTCCCCCACTGGTGTGGCTGGGGGTGTGAGTCTCTCCCTCTCTTACTCTTTCTGTCTTTGTGTCTCCATCTCTCTCTCTCTCTGTCACCGTCTGCAAAGGGATGATTGCATGTGTGGCCAGCAGGTACAGCATGCTTTTATAGGTATCTGCACATGTGCATGTGATGGCCTCTGCACCAATTGGTGGCCACCATTTGGTAATTGCATGCAGCCTGTGTATGGTGATTGCAGTACTCACTGTCATAGCAACCCAATGCTATAAATTGCTATGTCAGGTAGGCATAGCCCTTTCAGCTTTCCAGAGTGGGGCCCATGCTTGTTTGCTGTGGGGACCGTTGTGTAAGTCAGAAGGTTGGTATATTTCTTATATCTGAAGCTAGGGGTGTAGCCAGTGATATAATTGTTGTACTCAGACCTGAATGTTGCCACTTCCACTACACAGTTGTCAGTGTAGCACTGTACTCATCCCTACATATGCTAACACAAGATACATGGGAGTATGTAGTTTATTTTGTACTTATACAATTTACTGCCATACAAAAGTAGTTATTGAGATGTATTCATTTGGCACATGAACTGTTTGTGAACTGCTATACTGTGAATATTTATTCACTCACTTTTGAACAGTTTGTGCTTTTTTACTGTTGACATTAGCACAGGCTGCTCAAGAAAACTGTATAAATTTCTGTACTGAGTGTGCCTACCTATATCCTTGGTAGACCCTGAACACACAGGTTTATTGTACATTTGCGTAGGGGTGCAGTAGGACAGAGGGCATTATGTCTTAATGTGTGAACTTTATCTTGCTGGACTTAAAGGGTTGCTGTGTACCTGTTAGTTTACCAGGGCAAGTAGTCTGTCTGAGTAGCTCCCAACTGTGGACCTATCCAGATGGCAGCCTGAGGTTAGCCTGTTATTCTTTGTGCACCACATCAGTCTTTTCAGCACTGGAACAGTGGCATTGTCACAGTTGGTTGCTACCAGTACATGGCTACATCTCTTGGTATTTCAGTGTTGTACTCCTACATATTGGTATGCTTCTGGAATGCCTTCCAAAGCTATTTGCACAGTGTGTAACAGCAGAATAGCTGATATGCCTGTGTATTTCTGCCCCTGCCAGGCCTCTCAAACACTCAGGTACATATTTGAACAGACTCAGGGTAAAGTGGGTTGAAGTGAGGTACACCTTTACAATATTAGTAACATTAGGTTGAGACTTTGAGAAAACCAGAGCATATGGATTAATACACATTTTCTGAAGTACAAGTGGTGTCTAACTCTTGCATTTAGTCACAGTTGGGGAGTATGGCCTCAACCCTGGTCAGGTATGCTAGTGTTTGTCCTGCTATAATACTGTGTGGGGGTTGTAAAGTGCTGCTGTAACATTATTTCCTGCTAGAATGGCTGGTTCTCTTTTCACTGTCATGTAATGCAATTCCACAAGAACTGCAGGTAAAGATCCACAAAACAGGATTTGTGTTATGGCATTCCTATTTAGCCTTTACATTCACTCATTCTGATGCATGATATATTGCTTTCAGCACCAATTTGTTGTACCATGGCTCAGTGGTACTTCATGCAGTCTAGTGTGTATAAGGTCCGGGGTTCGAGACTGACAGAGGTATTTTATTTTGTTGCTGAGCAGAACAAGGGCCCTGACATACAGAGTGACTAAGGCACTTTTAAGCAGTTGTAAGCAGGTTTGCGCAGGTTTGCGCGATGCTTAACTAAGCACACACAAGCTTAGCTAAGCTCACACAAACTTAGCTAAGCGCACACTCGCACAAACCCGCTAACTACTGCTTAAAAGTGCCTACTCCCACTAACCCCCGCGCTCATTTCTTTGAAAGAAAAGAAAATGGGACATAGGAAAGTGGTGAAAAAAGGGTCACAAAGAGGGAAAGACAGTAGGGAAAACAGCTTGGGATGTGCAGGATGGGTGTAGGGAAGGTCCATAGCTGCCCATTTCTTTAACAGCAACAGCTGTGCATATACTAGTATTTTGAATGGAATTTTGAAACCTTCCACCCCTGAGAGAGGGGTGAGGACAACAAAGTATGTTGTACTGCCAATTAAATTTCTGTTTGTGTCCATCGGACATGTGTGTGCGAATTGGGCAGCTATGTATGGGGTGTAATTTTTTTGGGGTGCAGATTGCCCATTTTTTTTTCTGGTGAGAGTGGAATGTAGGGTAGGGGAAGTAGGTATATTTTGGGAGGTAGGTTGGGGAGGTAAACAAACAAGACAAACAAGACGCATACAGGGGCGGAGTATGACACATGGGGTGGGTGAACACCACTGATGGGGAAGGGTGTTTGGAAATCGCAAGCCCATGAGCCCACAGATGGCAACAGTGGAACTGAGATCCCCACCCATAGGCAGTTACCACTGCACCTTCACAGCCCGTGGGGTGGCTGTGCTGGGGGCTGTGTAGGAGGGACAGGCTCACCCGTGAGTCATGCCACTCTTGCCTCGAGCTGGCATAGAGGATCAGCGACTGAACGCTGGATTTCCCTACACACCACAGCCCAGACCGTTCGGAGGGTGAGAGGTGGCCCTCCTATGCCCACGCTTGCATGGGGGGGGTGAGCCTCATCCCCTGCAGCGCTTCCACCTGAAGGTGGCACAGGACCAACGGAGGAGGGGGTCCCGGGCTGGGCACCGGAACTGCTGGTGCCAGGTGCCATCGCCAGTTGAGGTGGGACAGGTGAGTCCACTGGGACTGGCCTTCCCATACGTTTTATATTTAGGAGGATTTAATGACAATATGGGTTAGTAATAGCCAACAGCATTCCAGTTTAGTTGTAACAGCATATAGTAGTATTCCCATTAACCCAACACACCAAGGTTCTAACAGTTGAACAGAAAGCATAACACATGCATATATAGAACAACAGTGGACATTCCAACAGCATGCAGGATTGATTGTTGGCAACAAGCTACCATGATTGTGGTATGTGAACAGGGCACATGCATCGAAGTAAATGCAGATATTTATATAACAATAGGACATGTGTCCCAACAAATGTTATGAGATTAGACATACCCATTGAGGTGTGGAATCGCATTGTTTATGCACATACAGTAGGGTGTAAAAAGATACCTCCATTAACAACTTATCTATACTTATAGTTTATACTACATTCCTATTAACTGCAGTTAAATATCCCCTACATGTATGATTGCACTAGGCAATGTCCGTTAAATTGTGTAATGGGTTTTGCTAGTTCATGATATACCTGATCTGTATCTGACATACAAACTGTCCTGGATGCAGATGTTACTGCTACATATTTATATTTTTCATTTATATTTATGTATCTACATATCTGGATGTGTTCAGGTGACATTATCAGGTATATGTTAACAGCCCCCTACATTTCTAGCAGCATACTGACATTTCTAGGGAACACATTAACAAGCTACTCATGTGCCAGATTAACCTGTACATGCCGGACGTTAAACGACAGTTGAGGACTGTATATATGCTTAACAGTTACTGGCACTCCCTTCATCCACTTTATATGGGCCTACCCATGTGAGGGTTGACTGCACTTAATACAACAGTACTATTTCTATTATGCAAGGGTACAACAACCTATCGAAGAAAGTGACACGGACACACACCAGGAATTATACCTTTATTAATAACATTACACACTTTTCTAGTGGCTCTCTCAATTATTTGATATATCAGTGCATGCAGAGGTATTTTATTCAATACTTTTTATACCTTTATTAATGGGTTACAACACCTTTTCATGCTGTCTCACTTATTTTAAATAGTGCATGCAGAGAAGTTATTCCACATTTTTTATGCCTTTATTAATGGGTTACAACACCTTTTCACGCTGTCTCACTTATTTTATATGACAGTACATGCAGAGAAATTATTCCACACTTTTTATACCTTTAATAATGGGTTACAACACTTTTTTTCAGGTTCTCTCACTTCTTTTATATGACCACACATGCAGAATATTTACTAATCTGCCTGGTGGCGCAGACTTAGCAGCCTATCTGCATAGGCTTGCTGATTCGCAGCACGGACACCTGCAGCTGTGAAGTAAATGAAGGGATATTGAGACATACCTATCCATAATATAGACTGCTATAGCAATTCTTACATACGTCATTCCATGGCTACATAGTAGTGGGGAATTTGGCATTCAACGGGCCTCCTGTATCCAGTGGTTCAGTTGGTCCTCCTTGCATCTCTTCAGGTCTGCATGGTGGTGTCTGACCTGCTCACCAGTCTGAGGAACACCTGTGGCACTGGTGAGATCATGTGCTAACCGGTTCCAGGCTTCTGCTTTGTACTCCTTGCCTTGGAACTGGCCCTGCAGGAGTCTTGCATCATGATGATGGACGAGGAGCCAAACCATATATTTTGACTCCTCAATGCCCCACCGTTGCGCTCAAAAATGAGAGCCCTCTCCAGCACCGGCCATACTGTCTGCAGATGGGAGCTACAACCAGTTATGGCAATTATTCCCACCTATGGAGCTTAACTATGCCTTATTTCCCGCACTTATTTGTGATTGGCCGGTTTTGAAAAATCTCAGCTAAGAACACACCCGCTTAGCTATGGGTAAACTTCCATTGTCATGTTTGAGTGTGTTGGAAATGCATACATATTTAAACCTGTCATCGCTTAGTGGTTTAGTACTGTGATTATGGTGCACAGTATCCCAGGTTCGAGGCCTGTCATTGCTTTTTATTTTACTACTGGCCAGACCAGATAGGAGGTGTGGCTGTGTTTAGCCAACTTGGCTCAGTTTTGCCCAACGTTGATCGACATTGCTCTACGTTGCTCTACGCTGCCTGACGTTGCCCGACATTGTGCTACTTGGCGCAATGCGCAGCTCCATGTAATCCTATTGTGCTAGTTAAAGCAGTGCTAAGCTATGAGCAGTTGCTCTACGCTGCCCAACGTTGCCCAATGTTGCCCTAGTTGGCGCGGTGCGCAGCTCCGCACAAACATGTTTTGTTTGCGCTGGTTGGAGCGATGCGCAGCTCTGCGCAAAACTATTGCACTAGTTAAAGCACTTCTAAGCTATGAGCAATTATACTTCACTGTGCTTAATACTAGTGGACTTTGCTTAGCAGTGCTTCACATTGCTTAAGATACGTTAAATATGTATTTATCAGTATGCATGACCATTACACCTTCTTATTTATATATGAAATATTGTTCACTAATGCATAGGCCATTTCAATGCATTTTACTGGGATTTAAAAGGTAGATGTCAGGAATTCTTTTTATGCACACATTTCCTGCAGAAAATAGGTAGTAGAGTGGTGGGACTCGAACCAGGAATGCATACTCTTTGTGCGAGGGCTCTACCACTACGCTATTGCTATTTCCCTTAATTTGCATATCAATAGTTTATTATCCTCTTCGATGTCTACACTGCTAACTGTAGCTAAGCAATGGGCAAACCAGCACATACACATGCAAATATGGGCAGCTATGTCGGGAATAATAAATAAAAAGGGAACCTTTACATTTTTAACTTGTACAGGGATTTAGAATGTGGGGGAGTGTAGTGTTGGGTTTGTGGACATTTGAGCGAACTCGCTCACTTCTGTTGATATTTTCTGTTTATGCACTTGCAGGGGCATGGATATTTGGACTGCTCGGCAGTCTGACACACCCCCTGCACTCGTGTACGGTCCGTGTAAGCCTTAGAGTTGAGTCAGCATGCCCTCATGAATATGCATGATGCACTGACATCATACCCTTGTAAGACTTAGTTAGTCTTACACGGAGGATTAGTGAATCCCGTCCATTGTCCTTTTACGTAAAAATAACCTTGTTTAGGATGATATAAAGGCAGTACAGAAGTACCCTGTTCTATTAGGGTAAAGTCATTTACATATGTCAGGAATTTCTTTAGAATTATAGAAAGATGTGACTTGAGAGCTTTGCACTAACAAATCCTGTGACCACTTAAAGAATAAATGCCAGAGTCAAGGATATGACTAAAGCAGTGATTTAGGTTTTATCTGGAAGGATACGCATGTCTGGTGGTAACATGGCTTCCATCTGTCCACTGGGAGGATAAGGATCACATAAGAGGGAATTAACTGCTTTTCAGAAAGGGTAAAAAACATTTAAAGAAAACAAGGCAGCCTTAGCCTCCCTCCAGAGAAATAGATATTGTTCAGTTATGAGGGCACCAAATGAATGACCCTAATGAATAATGAAATACTTTGAATGCCCTATTGTGGGAATGCTACTATATCAGGGAAAAATAGGGGAATGGGACAGGAATTTAAAAGGGATGTTTCATTACCTAGTTAATGGGTAAGTAGAGAGTGAAGGAGGAATTTTGAATCAGTTGGGAAGCATAAAAACACAGCAATTCATACCTCTCGACTGTCCTTGAATTCTTGGGATGTCCCTGACCTTGGCTCAAAATTTTGCTCCGACCCTCCTAATTCCTCATAAAACTTGTGATTTTGGGGGAAGAGATGATAGATTATATTTAATAAATAATGATAATTATTAGAGTTATATGGTGGTGCTGCGGTAGCATTGTCGCCTCACAGTTAGACGTTGCCCGTTCAATTCTCAGTTAGAGCGTTTTCTGTGTGGCGACATGTATGAATGGGTGTTCCTTCGTTGAAGGTTATGCGTTAGGCCCGGCAAGCCAGCACGTAAAAATCTACTGCCAATCATTAGCAGACTGGAGTTCCGCTGTGGCGACCCCTAACCAGGAAAAGCCGAAAGACACAACATTAGAGTTATAGACTACTTTTACTTCAGAAAATACTTGTTAATTCGCATTCTCTTATTCTGTTAGTTTCATGTTAATAATACTAATATTTTAAAAAGTGTCCATAATTATCCCTGGTGATTTTTGGATTTGTAACTGATTCAGGAAGTCAGATATTTTGAGTTAATGGCATTCTGATGTGAAAATTGTCTATAAAGTCACACACCAGAGAGGAAGAAAAAAGCAGAGATTTGACAGACGAACCATAAAAAATTACAGAAGAGTAACAGAATGCTAAGAAACAATGCTCACAATAGGCATGAGTATACCAGCCATTATCTGGAACACCTTTAAGTACGCAACATACAAGCACAGAGCAATTTCTCTGTGTCCTATGTGGCACATGACTGAAGAAGCTAGCTTTGAAACCAAACAGTCCTGGATATATTTTCATTTGAGGCTAAGAAAGGATTTCAAATTTAGAGGAGAATAAGCAAATGGAGATAAGTTTCTACAGAATCATATGGGACTTTTCTACAGTTCGCCAAGTGCATATTAAAAGACAGTCAGGTGCCTGAGTCACAAGATGCCAAGGAATAAAAGTAAAGGTTAGTGCTTACCATTGGAACTCACTGTTAGTGCAGTTTCCCTGTTTATAATGGTAGTGAGGCCATTGTTTTATAAGATTGCTTTACATTTTTCATGTTTGTGTGATTACAAGTCTGAAGGCATTTGTGGCTTGGCTCACATATTTGAAAGAAGTGTGCATGGTGCTTGCCCACTGCAAAAAATTCTTACAGTTGGAGTTTTCATCCTTGTATGTTTGGTCATGTGGTTTATAGATTCACAGTAGGCTAAATGCCCCTCTTAGTCACTTTAAGCCTAGCCAATTACCCCATGTCAGAATCACACCCTGCACCTTTTGTCTATAAAGTAAACACCTTAACCATTATGCCAACCTTCCACCAACCTCAATTGCGGTTTTATAGTGAAACCACAACTTGGTTCACAATCATCAGTGCTTTGGAGTTCATTAAAAAGGTTAGAGAAATATAGTGTGAGCATACCAGATCAATTAACAGGAGAAACCAATGCAAACTGTGAAAGAGAGAGATAGAGAATGTGTTGCAGTAGAGCACAGTAATAGAAGGTGAAAAAGGGACAGGTGAACAATGTGGATGAATCAAAACTGAAAATGTACCAACTCCAGCACAGCTATGTCTTCGATCTAATACATGAATAATAATAATAATAATAATAATAATAATAATAATAATAATACATGTTTGTGGTTTATTATGTTTTCTCTGTGTCATACTTTTATTAAAGGCAAAACTTCAAACACATAAAAACCCTGAGGCAGCAAATTCTCACCAATTGTTTCCAGACTATTTCCCCTCCCTTTGGTGTATCTTCAGATGATATAAACATGCCCAAACAGTGCATTATATTAAGTGATGAGTTGTGATTATTTACTGACTTGTATATGTAGAAAGGTCACATTAAAGTATTGTCTAGATAAGCTGGATTCCGTGACCTGAATACACGTTTACACTATTTAGTGAGTCATTTTGTGTGCATACTCATTTACAAGTCATCCAAGTGAAGTTTCATTTTATAGTGCTCATTCAGACCGCAGAAAAATATCCCACCCAGCTGATTGAGCTACCAGTTCTCCCTGAAGGAGAGTTTGATATCCCAGTCACCCTTCCCTAACATCTGTATTTATTTTTACAGAGTTTCTTTGCAAGTACCTGAGATTATCAGTCATAGCAGTGGAAGAATAATCCTGGCCAAATCTGAATAAAACATTTGACATTGTGCAATAATGAATATAAGCTATTCTGTGAAACAATGATTCATGTTGCTTCTGTGAAGTACGTGCTATACTTGCAAACTGCCCCATGCACATCCGTCTGAGACTTTGATGTTTTCTTTTTCCTGTGTAGGTATAACTGAGTTTTAGCAGTATATGGCTTGCACATTATAATAAATTTGCAAGATGCTAAGTTTTGACATGTAAAGTAACCTTTTCTTAAGAAATGTTGGTCTTGTGCTTCCTAACTTGTCCAAACATCTGGCCATATTGTTAAATTATTTGATAAGATACTCTTTACAATATGAAATATAAGGTGAAGAATCCACCCCCTCCATTCATTACAGCCATCTTAGTGTCCCCATTCATCTCCAGTCTATCTGCTCCTCCTTTCTCCTCCAGACTTCTGAGGACTACTCCCCTCTGTGGGCCTCAGGGAAGGTCTTTGAGGAAACACCCCCCAATAGGCACACTCATCCCTCCCTCACACACCTCAAATGGCCAACCTGCTAATCAAACCCAGGTTGCCTAGGTCATAGTTAGGGCTTTAGACCTCTGTGCCACAGCACAGTTGTATATGATCCAATAAGAAGCAGCGGTATGATTAAACTGACACAATATTGCACAACTTTAGTTCATTTACATTTAAAGGTACTTCTAGCCATCCATTGGTGGGGTTAAAGCTGTCTGCTGTTTAGTTTGGCTCAAGCCCTGATGAACTTTATTTTATTTATTTTAATTTGCATTTGTTAACTAGATTGGTCCAGCTGGGTAAGAATTTACCCTTTTTCAGTGGAGACCCGAGGGGAAAAGCCCCAAACAGACATACAAATAGAGACAAGTTTACAATAATGCAGAGCAAAACAATGTCATGAATACAATGGATAAGAAAAAAAATAATGTACTCCATGGAATTAAACATAGCTATATACAAAATTATAATAATAAGGCTGTAAAAGGAAAAACAATGATAAAAAATCCAAGAGGTATACAGTAAGGGAATTAAGGTTATAGGTAATCATTTGAAAATAATATGGCATTATTAGAATAGTGCCTAGAAGGAGAAATTGTGTATGTGCAGGGGGCCTCAGATCTGAGGAAGAAACTAGTGCAGGAGTAAAAAAAGAGAAAAGTGTATGTACAAGGAGCCTCAGATTAGAGGAAGAGATGGTGTAGAAGAAGAAAGTATTAGAGGAGGGATGTAGTGATCTAGAGGGAGGATGTAGAAGGGAGAGTGTATAGATATATTAAGTTATAGAAATAGGAATGGTCTTATAGATCAGATGTAATGGTAAAGTGGGTATAGGGAGAGGGAGGGGTTAAGTAGGGTGGTTTCAGGTACATATAGGGTTGTTATGGAGATACAGTATCAGTTCATGTTTGAAGTTAGAAAGGCAGGTATGGCATCTGATTTGGAGTTGAAGATTGTTCCAGATAAGGGAAATGGAGTGTTTATAGAGTATTTTACCTATGTTCTTATTGGGTCTATAGACTTGTAGTAAGTGTTTATCCAAGCTGTGCAGGGAACAGGGAGGGGTGAACCAGGAGATCAGGTTGGACAGAGATGGACTGTCAGAGTTAGAATTAAGAATTTTAAAAGCTTGGATTAGCTGACTTTTGGCCTGAAGGTGTGGGAGTTCAAGCCAATGTAGTTTTGTGAGTGCTATGCAGTGATGGGATTTATAGGAGCTGCTGGTGAAAAATCTAGCAATTTTGTTGTAGGTTTGGTCAAGCTTTGCCAGCAGGTTATTTTGTAGATTAGAAAATAGAGGTGAGCCATAGAGGAGGGCAGGGAGGAGATAGGATTGGGCTAGCAGCAGTTCTGAGTTGGGGGGTCAGGAATTTGCTATTTCTGTAAAGGAGGCCCAGTTTTTGGTGTGTTTTCTTTATGGAATGAACTATGTAGAGGTCTAGTTTGAGCTGGTCATCTATGATGATACCCAGGAGTTTAGTGTGTGAGTCTGGTCTTATGATAGTGCCATTTAGAGAGGAAAAGAAAAAGCTGGATTTGTGTTGGGCTAGAATTTTAGGCAGGAATAATAAGAGCTTAGTTTTAGAGGGGTTCAGGATGAGTTGATTGTTGGTGAGCCACTTCTCAACAGAATGAAATGAAGTTTGGGTGGAATGGTGGAGGTTGTTGATAGTCCGAAATGGAGATCAGAGTTGAATCATCTGGGTACTGAATGATAGAGGAGAGGTTACAGGCAGTGTGTAGGTCATTGGTGAAGAGATTGAAAAGGAGGGGACCGAGAATTGAGCCTTGAGGAACACCTGTCTGAACTGCCAGAAAGGGAGAGAAGGAATTTAGCCATTTAACTGCTTGTAGGCAATTGGACATGTAACTTGAGAACCAATTAAGAGTGGGGATTGAAATGTTCAGCTGAGAAAGTTTATGAAGTAGAAAGTTGTGAGAGACAGTATCAAAAGCCTTTGAGAGATGTAAGAAAAGGCAGGACATGAGTTTGTTATTGCCTCTGGCCTCAGCTACTGAATGTGAGAAGGATAAGAGTGCAGTGTTAGTACTGTGTTTGGGTCTGAGCCCATGCTGGGTGGTGGTTAAAAGATTGTTTTGAGTAAGGTGAGAAAGTAGTTGAGAATAGATACACTTTTCAGGAATTTTGGAGAGGGGAGAAAGAATAGCAACGGGACAGAAGTTAGATGGTTCTGTGGAGTTACCTCCTTTATGTAGTGGGATAATGTAGTAACATCTTAATTCACAAATCACTGTTCCTATACTGTAGGAACAGCTACGTATATGAGTCCTAAAGGGTAAACCATTACTCCAATGTAGTTCTGCCTAAACTGAACTATTTAGTACAAGCCTATGTATGTCGATACAGCAGTATCAGCAAACAAGTTCTCAGTTACAGCATTGATTATCATGTTTTCTTTAATTTATACCTCAGATTATAAATGGGGGTTACCTAATCTGCTGTTTGGTGTGACAATCATTTTGTGAAATGGTACTTTACCAGTGAACAAAAACTATGCTTTAATCCTCATTGCTTCATAGACACTGATTTTATTTTCTTCTTAAACTGCACAGACTTAAATGATCATGATTAGCATTAAGTTGCTTCTACTCATCTACTGTAATTCATGAACAACATAATTCCTTAAAGCATTTTCTCTGGTTTGATAAGCAGCCCTTCTATTTCAAGTGAAAACAATAACAAATCATGTTCATTGCATTATTTGCATCATTTATTTATTTATTCATTATTTATTGACATTTGATTGCCAGGAAAGTCTGAATGGTATTGGGTAGGAGCCAATTTTCAGTGGCAGTCCTCAGAGAAAAGTTTTAAAGTATTACAAAACAGAATAATAATTTTCCAGTTTTTGAGAATAATACAAGACAAATACATTTTAAATAATTATACCAAATTAGACATAATATGGAAACATTGATTAAGTAATTACTAGAAAATGGAAATCAAAGTCTAGACCAACTTTACTAGAAGTAGTGAATATAGTAACAGAAATAAAACAACTGGAATTGGGATCTTTAGACAAGGGACGGAGCAAACTATGTAGAAATAAAGAATGGGAATTGTTAGAACAATATATGCAGAGAAGGAATGAGATTTTAGAGGCGGGATTTGAATGAGCTATATAATGCTTAACTGACAATGACTGGCTAAATTATAAGTGATGTATAATGTTTGCAACTACAGTTGTCTCAATGGTGTCTGTGATGTATAATGTTTGCAGCTAAAGTGGTGTCAAATGTTTTTCATTTATATAAATGTAAGATTGCCTATGTCATATGTGATAATTTAATAAAGTTGTTTATTGAAAAAAAAGAATAGATACAAATGATATGACTAGGATTTAATAGTTAGATAAATTTTAACCAGTTTATAGAGAAATTAAAGGTTAGAGAAAGCCAGAGGAGAGAAATTGATAGAAGTAAGGAAGCAAGTGAAGAAAGGAGAGTAAGGAGATGTAAAGTATGAATAGGCATTTGTTTACATTTAGGGATAGAGTTTATCCTGGTGTTGAGCAAGAACAGAGACAGCTGTTGTCTAGAAAGTTTTTCAGACAACTTTGGTTTTGAAGGATGGAAGGGAAGGCATTGACCTGATGGACAGAGAGAAGTAGTTCCAGCCCTTAGCAACAGGGTAGTAGTACAGAAAGTGCCCAGCAGATTTGATAGGTTTGTGGACAGACAGTTTTTGATCATTGGATGATAATGACCAACTAGGAACATAGTTCTGTAGAATGTTATTTAGTGCTGGACAAGCAGATGGAGTCTGGGTAATTTTAAGCTGTGAATTTGTTAGTTGATGGGGAAGTTCTAACCAATTTTGGCTTTTTAGTGCTATATAGTGGTGGGTTCTGAAAGGAGTACTTGCTGCAAATTTAACAACTTTATTATAACATCTACAAGTTCGATTTTTGTGATGCCTGAAGATTAGTAAAGATAGGAACACCATAAAGAAATGCTGGGAGCAGATAAGTAATGGCAAGTGTAGCTTTAGTTGTGTTGGTGAGAAGGTTTTTGGTTCTATAAAGTATTCCTAGTTTTCGATGAGTTTTTCTTATGCAGTTTTGTATATACACATAGAATATAGGATTATCACCCACTATCATCCCTAATAATTTGCTATGAGAAGTGGCATACCGCGGTGGTGGTGCTGCGGTAGCATTGTCGCCTCACAGTTAGACATTGCCCATTCGATTCTCAGTTAGAGTGTCTTCTGTGTGGCGACATTCATGAATGGGCATTCTTTCATTGGAGGTTGTGCTTTAGGCCTGGCAAGCCAGCACGTAAAAATCTACTGCCAGTCATTAGCGAACCGGAGTTCCGCTGTGGCAACCCCTAACCGGGAAAAGCCGAAAGACACAACAACATTATAACATCTACAAGTACGATTTTTGTGATGCCTGATGATTAGTAAAGATAGGAACACCATAAAGAAATGCTGGGGAGCAGATAAGTAACGGCAAGTGTAGCTTTAGTTGTGCTGGTGAGAAGGTTTTTGGTTTTATAAAGCATTCCTAGTTTTTGATGAGTTTTTCTTGTGCAGTTTTGTATATACATATAGAATATAGGATTATCACCCACTATCATCCCTAACAATTTGCTATGAGAAGTGGCTTCAATAGTTGTATTATGAAGAGAGAGAACTTCAAGTTTTGTGTTTGCATGGGAGAGGCATTTTGGGGACAAAAGTAATAGTTTGTTTTTAAGGCTGAACATGATTTGTGAGTTAAAAAGCATATTTCAATTGATGTTAAAGCTTTCTAAGTAATGTTTGAAGGTGAGCCAAATTGTCAAATGTGCAAATGAATATGGATCCATCTACGTACTGTATTAGGGAGGCCTGTTGTGTGGATGTGTGGAGGGGGTTGGTGAGAATGTTAAAGAGGAGGGGACCAACGACAGAGCCTTGTGGTACACCAGTGGTGACTAGGAGGTATGGAGAGAAGGTGGAGTGCCATTTTGCTTACTGATATGTATTGGTTATATAGCTTTTGAAAACCACCAACGACCAGCAAAAAATGATAGTGAACATGCAGTAATGAAGAAATAATGATTATTTATTTATAATTCCTTCAAATCCAGACCGGTTTCGGCTATTCAGCCTTTATCAATGAATACAATAAAGTTTTTTTGAATGAAATGAAGCAGCCTGCATTTATACTAGTCTCTGATTACCTGGAAGCAATATTACAGCACCACCCAGTGGCTGGAGTAACAAAGTGCATGTTCCATTCTCGATTAAAGCATATGACCAGTGACATAAAAATGCCAGAGGTGTAGATATTAAGTCATATTTTTAAAGATAAAAATCAAAGCTCTGGAAGTAAGCCATTATATGACATACATATTACAAGGTAATAGACCAATACCATAGTCACTATTTGTGAATGCATATCATAGTGTAAAAAAGCAGAAAATATATACCACTAGTATATATATATTTTGAAGGGTGATAACCACAAGTTCAAAAGAACTGAATAATAATGAACCAAGTACTGATCATATAATATATTACAAAATAAGGCAAAAAGAGTATAGTGGCCTCATTCTCAGCTATAGTATAGATTATAATAAATTTAAATAATATGCTTGTAGATAATAGAAGTTCAACATTGTAATTGTACAATAATCAATGTTTAACGCCAACATACCAGATATGAATACCAAACCATACATATACATATTCGTATCCTGAACAATTTTTTATCATGCTATATAGAGTATAATATGACCATTGGTAGGCCTAACCACCATTGAATGGTTCGTACTAATTCTTGATCTATATGAATGTTTGTTGTTGTAACCATGATTATGAAATCCTCCAGTGTTCAGTGAAACTCACAGATGGTCATTCAGACCTGGGGGGAATAAATATCCAAGGTTGGTTATCCAATATTGTTCCTTGTGGTTTAAAATGGTGTGCCAACCCTGTTGGTTGTTCCTATCTCCCTGAATTTTGTCAGTGATCATGAACATAAACTGGGCATTGGGATGTTGTTTCGTGTGTCTGTATAAAGCATTTGTTTCTTTTTTGTTCCTCATGTCACTACGATGTTCTGTTATCTGTTATATAGCTTTTGAACCATAGAATGGTGGGCTGAGAGAGATCTAATGAGGACCTTTGAAGTATAGGTTTGCTGTGAAAGGCAATGTCGAAGACTTTAGACAAGTGTAGAAATAAGGAGGAGATTGGTTTGCCACTATCTATAGCTGTATTGACATTATCTGTATAGGTTAAAAGTGCAGTGCTAATACTATGGGAAGGATGGAAGCCATGTTGTGTGGGGGATTGGAGTTCTTCCTGCAGGAGATAATTTAGCAATTATTTTTGAATACATTTTCCAAGTATTTTGCTGAAAGGGGATAAAATTGCATAATGTCTAAAGTTAGTGGTCTGTTTTATTTCCTTATTTGTGCAGAGGAATAATATGTGACTTTTTCCAGAAAGAGGAAATGTGGGATTCCTGGATTGACCAATTTATAAGGATTAAGACAGGATAGCAGGGGCGGCCCGTGCTATAGGACTGCAGGACTGTAGCCCCCCCACCTGTAAAAAGAATAAACTAAATTCCCCCACTGTAGAAAATAAAATAGAAACTTAAAAAACTTTTACAAGTAGTCCCGGAACTCCATGCATGCATGCTTAGTTCCTGACTGCTGTGTTAGGCAGTCCAGAACTCCACACATGCATGCATGCTTCATTCCTGAACTCCAGACAGCTCTGTTAGGCAGTCCCAATAGGGAATGGGGGGAACTCCACCCCGCCAGCCCAGAGGTCTGTGCAGTGATGACCAGAAGAACACCAGACTGCATCACCCACAGGCTGGATGCTCCAGCCTACTCATGGGGAGACCCAGAAAGCCTACGCAGGCTGTTATGGAGGACAGGGAATCATCAGGCTGCTGCAGAGGACCACTACAGGACTTAGTTGTCATGCAGAGGACAGAATCGCTACCTTAGCTCATGGAGGAGTGTACAGGACTTAGCTGCCATGGAGAATCTGCAGGTTGTGTGTGTAGAAATGCCCCAAATGCTACATGGTGGGTAGAGAATAAGGCTTGGAACCCTGTACCTTGGGCCCAGTGACAAAAACCTGAATTCCCTACCCACCACCATTTGTAAAACTTTCGCAGATTTTTGCCTCATATTTGTTCTGTTCTGTTTCTCATAAAATCTGTGGTTTCTGTATTTTTGTGACTTAATGCAGCCAGTAGTGCAGTGGTGCAGTGGTAGCATTGTCGCCTAAGAGCTACATGTTTCCTGGTTTGATTCTTGGCTGGGGTGCTTTCTGGGTGGAGTCTGCATGTTCTCTGCGGGTTTTCTCTGGTGTCCTCGATGGATATTTGTCCCTATTTTTTTTGGACTGTATTCCCCCATTATTGGCTTTGTCCATGTTTTTTGTGCCAAGGTTGAGAGCTATGGTGATAACTGAACTCACTGAATATGTTTGGGGGCTGTATGCCCCCATTATTGGCTTTGGTCAGGTGTTTTGTGCTAAGATGTTGACAGCTATGGTGAGAACTGAATTCACTAAATGGCAGCCATTTAAGTTTCAGTCTTCCTTTCTTTCATAAAACAGATGATTTGGTATAGTGATATGTTGCTCTGACTGTTTTGCACAGGGTCCTGGGTTCAATACGTGGCAGTAAAATGTATAGTGGTAATACAGCATTTGATTCTAACAACTTTCCAACATTATACAATCAATGTTTAAAATGTGTCCCTATGTTTTGATCTTTTGCCCCCCCCCCCTAAATTTTGGATTTTTCCAGATTTCTTGTGCTGCAAAGTTCAGAGATGCAACTGAGTGTCAAGTAGATTTTACAAGAAGCTGAGAGCTGCAGGGAAAAAAAAGTTTAGTGCTGCTTATGCCAAGTCTGCTTGTGTTGTTAATAGCACAATAGGTAGTGCACTTGCTTTTCATGCAGAAATCTGTGGGTTCTACTCCTACAGTAGGTAGATGTAGTGTAAAGGGGGTGGATGCTGCAGTCCTTTTTGATGAAGATACCTAGTACTATGAACCTGTTATCAGTTTGCCATCCATTCCCTATTGCAATATTACCAGCTTATCATTTTTTTAATGCAACTTAGGTAATTTATTCCTCAAGGGCAACAGGCACTTTATTTGTAGATGAAATTAAATATAAAGTTGTTTGCTAGCAGCAACCTCTTCATTAGTTACAGATTTCTTTAATGTGGAATTATTTAGATGACTTTTACTTCAGAGATGTGCATATTTACTGATACTGGTGGACTGTAGAAGTTTGAGTAGACTTTTATGATAGAAATGTTCTAAATTGGGCAGCTTTGTCGTTATTGGTGCATGCATTTTGTTTCATTGTTTACTGGAAAAATGTTCTGAATTGGGCAATTTTGTCATTATTGGTGCATGCATTTTGTTTCATTGTTTACTGGAAAAATGTTCAAAACAAATTTAAAATGCCCAATAACAACTGTACTATACTGTACAAGGAATATAATTTAATACAATCAGGAAGGTCACATGTATGTTTCATGTGCAAGGGGCCTATGATTTGAAAACAGCCCAAAGTTAATCTTTATCTGCCACTGGCAAAATGTATTTTCTTTGAATGTGGGTTTCAATGCTGTTTCAATGAATGTGAGTTTCAAGGGCAGAGAAGTTTTAATGCTAAGTCTGTTTTCATTGTGAGATTGTGTTGCTTTATTTAGCAGATGTCTTAGTGTTTGTGCTGTAAAATGCAAAATAAAACTTTCAAATGAAGTCCAAATCATCGTAGAAGTAAAGCAGTATGCACATTAGTGTTTATGGTAAATGGGCTGACATAGCCAAGTAATGGTTCACTGGAATGGCTGCAGGGATGGGGGCTCCATTCGACCATGATTTTGTGAGAGGGAAGGGCGGCAAACTCAAAGACAGCCCCGGCTGAACTATACCTCTCAACTGTCCAGATTTTCACAGACTGAATAGATATTTGCTTCTTATTTTTGGTTTGTTCCTCATAAAATGTGTGGTTTTCTGGCAAATAATTTAGGAATTAAGTCACTAAATAATGACAGACACTGAGTTTCAGACTTCATAGCCTTCAGAAAAATGCATGCTAAAGCAAGACCTGTATTCTATCAATTGTCTCAGTTTATACAACAATTTATAGTACTGTTTATAAGTTCCTCCAGTATATTTGGCCTTGTCCAGATTTCCTGTATTAACGGGTTGAGAGGTACGTGCAAATAAATTGCTTTATAGGATTAAGCATATCCAAACCTCTCAACTGTCCCCGATTTTGGATCAAAATGTTGCTCTTCCCCTAATAATCCCGATGCAAAATGTCAATTTTTGAAGAAAATGTGGCGGGCTTACAATTAAGAAATAACTGTAATAATCAGAGTTATAGATTACTTTTATTTCAGAAATGCATGTAGATTCTTGTATTTTATCAGCTGCTCAAGTTAGCAGTGCTAATATTAAAAAAGTGTCCCTTCTTTGACAGGTTCCCATCTGTATTGTGTGGCTATTTTATATTTTTGCATCACATTGTTGGTCCATTTTTCATACAATTGTGTTTTATTTGGCAAATTAGTGGCAAATCATTAAATACTGAAGTTAGAAAATAATGACAGCTGTTTGAGTTTCAGATTTTGTACCTTTCAGAAAATTCATACTAATGCAAGACCTACTATTCTATTATCTTTCTAAGTTTATAAAAACAATATTTAAAAATTGGCCTTATTTTTGGGCCTTTGTCCCACTTCTATGTATGGCTCTGTCCATATTTGTTGTTCTTTTTTTTTTAAAACAAATTTATTGTTTTAACATATAAGAGAAATATCATAACAATTTTATACAAATAATTAAAAATAGGTATTATTATAATATTCAACAAAACAACTAAAGTATTTACAAAGACATCCACTACAATCAGATCAATTAATTAAACTAAAATACTGTGCTATTGAAATTAGAATTTTTTTAACAAATTTTGTAAATTATCCCATACAATAAAATGTGATGTTTTTCTAGTTGTTCTCATTCTAATTGTGCTTATTTCCATATGACACATTATATTCATAACATTTTTAAATTCATTGAACGAAGGAGGTGTATCTGAAATCCAATTTCTAGTTATTATTTTCCTAGCCACTGCTAGGATAGACCATAACAAGGGAAGCTTAATCTTTTTTAACACATTGAGGTACAGGTGTGTTGAATAATATAAGAGACTTAGAAATAATGAAATTATCTGTAAAAGAGCCTGCAAAATTCATTATTTGACTTCCAGTATTCTTTCAACTTCATACAGTCATAAAACATATGAGCCCAGTCAGCATTAATTTCTACATTACATCTCTTACATAGATTACCTTTATTATTAATTTTATTCATCATCAAAGGTGTATAAAAGATCTATGTAAAAATTTCCATGTATAAAGTCTCCAGACAATGGAAGATGTAGTTCTATAAGCAGATTCCAATATATATTGTTTATCTTGTTGAGTTGGTGGGTCCCCATTAATAGAGGTGAAATAATTCCAGTATGAATCTACATTGTAAAAAGTTTCTTGTCTGATAATTTTATGTATATATGAAAGTTTACCTTTATCAGAAACTTTATGCTGTAAATTTATTATCAAGTAATCAATCAGTTTTGGAATAGATTCTTTAACTGTTATAGACATTAGATCTATTCTATCAATGAGATGTTGTCTAAAGATCTGAACCTCTAACCAGCAAGTTTCTCTTAGATCAAATTCTTGTTTTAAGAAATCTAGATTTTTAACTTTATTATCAGATATCAGCTGATACCAGTACTTTAGATTATTATCTATAGTTAAATGAGCTCCTTCAGAAGTAGATGACATAAGCATACCCTGAGTATAAATTATAGGGAATACAATAAAATTCCATTAGGGTGCATGAATATAAAGTTACGATAACTAATAATAATATTTAATGGGTAACAGACCATATGTTTAGGTGTAATAGGTGAAGTACAAAATTCCTTTAGCAACCACAACATGGAGTTATTTATAATCATATTTTTATGTGTTAAGGAGATTTTCATGAAGTGCATACTAATTAGCTCCCAATAATCTTTCCATTTTGACATATGACCGATCTATTAATAAAGTAATAACTTTTATAATAGAAGAGATAATATATAAATTAAAGTCTGGAAAAGAAATACCCCTTGAGACCAGCTATTAGTATGTTTCTTTAATGCAATCCTAGGTCTATTAGGTGCCCATAAGAAATTTAACATTAGTGTATTCAGTTTCTTGATAGTTATTTTTGTAGGTGAAAGTATTATTGATCATTATTAAGTATAAAATCTTGGGGAATATTATCATTTTAATAATTGTAAGTCTCTCCTCCATAGTAAAAACATATTATTCCAGGTATTAAAAGATTTTGTATATTAAGAAAACAGGTATTATAGTTATTATATATAATAGATTTAATATCTTTAGATAGTATTATACCTAAATAAGTTATCTGACCTGAGTTGGGTACATATTTAGTAAAATCACTAATGAGAGTATTTTTTCGTGTATATATAGGTAGTATTTTAGTTTTTTCTTCATTGAATATTAAACCAGAAATACTTTTAAAATTTATCATTTTATCAAATAAAGACTGCATAGAAGAATTAGATCCTGCTGATGTAATTAGAACATCATCTGCAAAAGTTGAATTTTTGATGTTGTATTTTCTTCTATTTCAAAACCCTCTATGTCAGTACTGTTTCTAATCAAATTAGCCCAAGGCTCCATTACTAAAGTGAATAATAGTGGAGAAAGTGGACATCCTTGCTTTGTACCTTTAAGAATGGGTATTTTTTGTTCCTACCTTAATATAAGCCAGCGTTCCTTTGTATAAATGCTCAATTAAATTTACAAATGCATCAGAGAATTTGTGCACTTCAGTAAGGTAAACAGATAGTCCCAACTTACTGAATCAAATGCTGAACCTATATCAAGACTAATAAGTGTTAAATCTTTATTTTTCCTATTTGCAAAATCAATTAATGTTAAAGTTCTTCTTATATTATCAAAAGTATTTCTATTTACAATGAAGCCCGTCTGATCTATGTCTATAATGCCGGGATAATTGTCTTCAATCTATCAGCAAAAATACTCATAAACATTTTATAATCAACATTAAGTAATGAGATGGGTCGATATGAAGAACATCTAGTTGGATCTTTATTAGGTTTTAAAATTGGTGAAATAAATGTATATTGCCAAGATGGGGGGGGTTATTAAATCAGTTTGGGCCAGAATAAAACCTTATGTATTAATGAATATGTAGTTTTAGAAAGGATTTTATATATCTCTGGTATAATACCATCATTACCCGGTCGTTGTTTGATTTAAGCTTATTTATTTGTGTAATAACTTCTGTATATGAAATACTCTTGTCCAATAGTTTAATCTGTTGTTTATTAAGCTTTTATTCATGTTTGTGGTTATAAACTCCTTTATTTTATCTTTAGGTTCCATGTTAATGTTGTTATGGTTAATCTTGTGAAAGTGATTTCTAAATTCATCCAGTATTTCTGGTATACTAGAAACATTCTTCTTTTCCTTAGAGAAAAGATTTCTTTGATATGGTTTTGTTTATTCAATCTTTTTGTTTTATTTTTAAGTCTATGTAAGTATTTGGGGCTTATTGAATAAGACAAAACTTGTATTTCTCTAAAGTTATTTTAACTTTATGAGTTAAAATTTCTTTGTATTTCTCATTTAGTTTGTTTATTTCTTCAATAACTTTCTTGTCCATAATATTTTCTTTATTATTATGTTTATAAGAGTCTAGTTTACTTTGAATATCTAACAATTCCTTATC
>NC_056743.1:1583080406-1583160406 GCF_019279795.1 Protopterus annectens
ACACACAGCTATATACACAATAATGCTGTGTGTTACAATACCTTTCTTAGGATATACTACAGATTTAATAATATTCTTAAGCCTAATCCTAACATTGGTATTAATATATTTACATTGACTACATGCACCACAACACATAGTACCCTTCTTACTGTTACCTATGTATACTTTTTTCTTTGTCTCTATCATTCTTTTTAAATTGTTTCCAGTCTTATATACTATAGAAGGTTTCTTTATACCAATTATATCTCGATAGGTACAGAAGTCGAAATTAAATCTAATATTTCTTCAAAATTTCAATCACAATGTTGGTGTATGGATTGAACCTTATGATACATACTCTATTGTCTCGATCTGGTTGAACTTTAGTACAAACCGTACTGCCTGTACCCAACAATGCGTATTTGATACCCCATTCTTTCTTGACATATGAAATAATGTTGTCCAGCATATATTTTGGGTATCCTCTATCAAGGAATAATTTGGATACAACATCCAATTCTCTATACATAACCTCCTTAGTTGATGACATTCTGGCTACACGTATGCATTGGCCTTTCACTACATTACGGAAAATATGAGCAGGATGGCAACTGCTGAAATGTATATAATCGTTTGAGAACGAGGTTTTCTGTAGATTCTAGGACGAAACCCCTGTCCTGTAGTACTAATCCAGGTATTCCATGCATGTTAAATAAACTCTTTTTTGGCCTACCTTTTTTGCTGCGTGATTCTTCCAGTATATGTTAAGAGTATTAAAAATCTTTTGACAAAGATGTAGTTCTATAAGCAGATTCCAATATATATTGTTTATCTTGTTGAGTTGGTGGGTCCCCATTAATAGAGGTGAAATAATTCCAGTATGAATCTACATTGTAAAAAGTTTCTTGTCTGATAATTTTATGTATATATGAAAGTTTACCTTTATCAGAAACTTTATGCTGTAAATTTATTATCAAGTAATCAATCAGTTTTGGAATAGATTCTTTAACTGTTATAGACATTAGATCTATTCTATCAATGAGATGTTGTCTAAAGATCTGAACCTCTAACCAGCAAGTTTCTCTTAGATCAAATTCTTGTTTTAAGAAATCTAGATTTTAACTTTATTATCAGATATCAGCTGATACCAGTACTTTAGATTATTATCTATAGTTAAATGAGCTCCTTCAGAAGTAGATGACATAAGCATACCCTGAGTATAAATTGTAGGAATACAATAAAATTCCATTCCCTATACTTAGGGTGCATGAATATAAAGTTACGATAACTAATAATAATATTTAATGGGTAACAGACCATATGTTTAGGTGTAATAGGTGAAGTACAAAATTCCTTTAGCAACCACAACATGGAGTTATTTATAATCATATTTTATGTGTTAAGGAGATTTTCATGAAGTGCATACTAATTAGCTCCCAATAATCTTTCCATTTTGACTATTATATGACCGATCTATTAATAAAGTAATAACTTTTATAATAGAAGAGATAATATATAAATTAAAGTCTGGAAAAGAAATACCCCTTGAGACCAGCTATTAGTATGTTTCTTTAATGCAATCCTAGGTCTATTAGGTGCCCATAAGAAATTTAACATTAGTGTATTCAGTTTCTTGATAGTTATTTTTGTAGGTGAAAGTATTATTGATCGTATTAAGTATAAAATCTTGGGGAATATTATCATTTTAATAATTGTAAGTCTCTCCTCCATAGTAAAACATATTATTCCAGGTATTAAAAAGATTTTGTATATTAAGAAAACAGGTATTATAGTTATTATATATAATAGATTTAATATCTTTAGATAGTATTATACCTAAATAAGTTATCTGACCTGAGTTGGGTACATATTTAGTAAAATCACTAATGAGAGTATTTTTCGTGTATATATAGGTAGTATTTTAGTTTTTCTTCATTGAATATTAAACCAGAAATACTTTTAAAATTCATCATTTTATCAAATAAAGACTGCATAGAAGAATTAGATCCTGCTGATGTAATTAGAACATCATCTGCAAAAGTTGAATTTTGATGTTGTATTTTCTTCTATTTCAAAACCCTCTATGTCAGTACTGTTTCTAATCAAATTAGCCCAAGGCTCCATTACTAAAGTGAATAATAGTGGAGAAAGTGGACATCCTTGCTTTGTACCTTTAAGAATGGGTATTTTTGTGAAACATATGTTCCTACCTTAATATAAGCCAGCGTTCCTTTGTATAAATGCTCAATTAAATTTACAAATGCATCAGAGAAATTTGTGCACTTCAGTAAGGTAAACAGATAGTCCCAACTTACTGAATCAAATGCTGAACCTATATCAAGACTAATAAGTGTTAAATCTTTATTTTTCCTATTTGCAAAATCAATTAATGTTAAAGTTCTTCTTATATTATCAAAAGTATTTCTATTTACAATGAAGCCCGCCTGATCTATGTCTATAATGCCGGGATAATTGTCTTCAATCTATCAGCAAAATACTCATAAACATTTTATAATCAACATTAAGTAATGAGATGGGTCGATATGAAGAACATCTAGTTGGATCTTTATTAGGTTTTAAAATTGGTGAAATAAATGTATATTGCCAAGATGGGGGTTATTAAATCAGTTTGGGCCAGAATAAAAACCTTATGTATTAATGAATATGTAGTTTTAGAAAGGATTTTATATATCTCTGGTATAATACCATCATTACCCGGTGCGTTGTTTGATTTAAGCTTATTTATTTGTGTAATAACTTCTGTATATGAAATACTCTTGTCCAATAGTTTAATCTGTTGTTTATTGCTTTTTATTCATGTTTGTGGTTATAAACTCCTTTATTTTATCTTTAGGTTCCATGTTAATGTTGTTATGGTTAATCTTGTGAAAGTGATTTCTAAATTCATCCAGTATTTCTGGTATACTAGAAACATTCTTCTTTTTCCTTAGAGAAAAGATTTCTTTGATATGGTTTTGTTTATTCAATCTTTTGTTTTATTTTTAAGTCTATGTAAGTATTTGGGGCTTATTGAATAAGACAAAAACTTGTATTTCTCTAAAGTTATTTTAACTTTATGAGTTAAAATTTCTTTGTATTTCTCATTTAGTTTGTTTATTTCTTCAATAACTTTCTTGTCCATAATATTTTCTTTATTATTATGTTTATAAGAGTCTAGTTTACTTTGAATATCTAACAATTCCTTATCCCAAGATTTCCTTTTGTTATTATACCATCTGATACTTTGCCCATATAGATATGATTTTAAGGCATCCCAAACATAGACAATGGAGACTTCAGGAGTATTATTTATGTCTAGAAAATGTTGTACTTCTGAAAGTATATATTCTTTATAGTCTTTTAGCTGAGTTAAGTATGCTGGTATCCTTTTGATCTGAACATTATGAGTATTTTTTATCATGAATTCAAAAACAATTGAGTTATGATCAGATATAGGACATGAAATGATTTTGGAATTAATTAAATCTGTTACCATCTGGTTAGAAATAAAGACCCTATCTATTTTTGAATAAGTTTTGTATCTGTTAGAAAAAGGTGTATGGTAATGATTTTGACTCTATCTGATTATTAATATCATTCAAATGATAAGAATTAGCAAAATCATTTAAATGTTTTGCATTAGATGTAATTCTTCTTTTCTTTATAGTGGTAGTATCACTTTCATGTAGTATACAATTAAAATCACCAGCTAAAATAATATCCCCTATAGAGAATGATATGATCTTATCAATATGATGTTTCACTGTATTAATACCAATTCCAGGTATCCAGTATACATTAATTAAAGTGTAAGTCTTCCCATTAATTTGTATTGTAACCATACAAAACATTCCTTTGTCATCCTGATAAGACTTAATGGTTTTAGGAATGGGCATACTTTTATTCCATAAAATAGCCACTCCTCTTTTTCTGAGTGTGCTCTGAACTAACCAATACTGCATACTTATTAGTGGCTAGTTTATCAATATCTTTTTCAAGAGATGGGTTTCTTGCAGGAAGACTAGATTGGCCTTGTGTAGATTAATGTATGTTATTAGGCTTGCCCTTTTACACGGATTATTCAATCCATTAATGTTTAAAGAAATTCCTTTTAAAGATGTCATTTGGCATTTTTAAAACTCAAGAATCTTATGATCGAAATAACAAATAACAAGATAAATAATGTTACATCTCCTCTTTAGGTGTACCTTTAAATATAGCTGTATTTATTAAATCTCTTATGGGATTTTGTATAGGATTCAATTTTGTTTGTAGTGACAATGAGTGTACAAAATATATTGTGGATGTCAAAACTATATACATATAACAATGAACAAGTGAAAATAATGTAAGGATTAAACCTTGCATCCCACCGGAGTTGAAAACTCCAACTTAGAGCAGTATTTACTACTCAAGTTAACCCCCTACCCTAAGCAGCAGTACCTCAGCTACCACCTTATCAATTTAATACTAGTTATATTTAACTGAGGTTAACAGTTTTCAATTCAATTATCTATCAAGACAAAACTACACATTTGGTAAAACAGCATCATATAAACTAAAATAAACTTTTTTTTTTTTTTTTTGTTAAAAACTGTTCATACTATTATATAGATCTATGTAATATATAACACTTGAATTCTAATAGCATTCAAATAATCTTAATGTTAGAAATCAAGAGGAGAGAAAATTATGTTCTAACATTCATTTAAATCAAAAACTTTGGCTAATATGATTCAGACATTACATGCATTAAGATGCATCTATTTTCTGTCATGTGAATTCTATCAACAGCTTCCAAAAAATCTTGAATTGTTTGTATATGAGCATTTACTTAAACTCATTATTGTCAATAGAGTAAAATATTGTATTCATAAAAATTATTATAAATCATATTGCATAGTTATGCAGATTCTCAGAAACACCTGCGTTATTACCTAAAAAAAAAAAGCCATCACACACATAAACACAGACACACACACATACATATACACACACACATATACACACACACACACACACACACACACACACACACACACACACACACACACACACACATACATATACACATACACATATATACATAGATACACACACAGACACACACACACACACACACACACACACACACACACACACACACACACACACACATATATATATATATATGATCTCACTGAGTTGTGTGTTAGTAGAGCACTATCCTACTTGCTGTCCCTAGAATAAATCTGTCTGCTTTATACAAAATAATGCACAGCAAACACATATTAGTAACCAGATTTTACAATCATGCTAACCTACTGCTTTAAAATATATCACATGACATTTCTTCCAGAATAGAGTTATAAGATTATTTATGCTTGCCAATCAGATGAATTAAATGAGTTATAGTAAAGTATATGTTTGGGACACAAGTTTTTAACACAGATTATTATGCTACTGTTAAGTAGATTTTCAAAAACATTTAAATAAATGTTTCATTTTCTATGCCTTCTAAAATAAGATATTTACTTGCTACAAGAAACTACATCATCCAAACTCATCATAGCTGACATATTTTATGAATAGAGTATTTTTTCCTGAATCTGTGGTGTGTCAGTGTGATAACCTTATCAATGTTTATACTAACTGCTTTCAGTTTCTCTGTGAAAATTCTGTGACTGAAGCTTCTGAGGAAACTCATGGACACTATGCATGAGACAGCCCACATCCCAGATTGTCTCCCTTAACATTTTGGTGGGAAACTTATTAAAACTTGTGGCAAACATTCATTTTGTCAATAGAGTAAAATATTGTATTCATAGAAATTATTATAAATCATATTGGATAGTTATGCAGATTCTCAGAAAAAAAAGCCATCACACTCACACACACACACACACATACATACACACACACACACACACACACACACACACACACACACACACACACACACACACACACACACACACACATATATATATATATATATATATATATATATATATATGATCTCACTGAGTTGTGTGTTAGTAGAGCACTATCCTACTTGCTGTCCCTAGAATAAATCTGTCTGCTTTATACAAAATAATGCACAGCAAACACATATTGGTAACCAGATTTTACAATCATGCTAACCTACTGCTTTAAAATATATCACATGACATTTCTTCCAGAATAGAGTTATAAGATTATTTATGTTTGTAAATCAGATGAATTAAATGAGTTATAGTAAAGTATATGTTTGGAACACAAATTTTTAACACAGATTATTATGCTGCTGTTAAGTAGATTTTCAAAACATTTAAATAAATGTTTCATTTTTTATGCCTTCTAAAATAAGACATTTACTTACTACAAGAAACTACATCATTTAAACTCATTATAACTGACATATTTTATGAACAGAGTATTTTTCCTGAATCTGTGGTGTGTCAGTGTGATAACCTTGTCAATGTTTATACTAACTGCTTTCAGTTTCTCTGTGAGAATTCTGTGATTTGAAGATTCTGAGGTAACTCAAGGACATTGTGCATAAGACAGCCCACATCCCAGATTGTCTCTCTTAACATTTTGGCGGGAAACTTATTAAAAACTAGTGACAAACATTCATTTAGCAGTGTAAATGCATCTAAACATGACAGAACCTCCACAATGTATTCCACAGATCATCACAGCCTCTATGCAAGTGAAATTAAACTCAAAATTACCAACAAGCAATAAAACTCAGCATTCTTCTCCCAACTCAATTTTCATACAAATCCTATTATTCACTGTGCCCACACAGTCTAAAGCATTTCTATATATTAATAAAGAAAAGAAAAGAGAGTAGAAAATAAAAGGGAGTGAGGCAGAAATAAAAAATGTAAGAGAAAGCTGTAAGAAGTATATACAATGGAATGTTACTTACTGTTTATATTAATAGAGTTAAAAATAAAACATATTATTTACTCTTATTTAGTTCTGATTATTATTAGTTAAAGCATGACAGATTATTTACAAACAAGCATAAGCAGTATAATCAAGAAAGTATAATTAGAAATAGCATTTGAAGAACTTATAAACTTTTACAAGAAATAAATATGTTATTATTCTATTAATGATATTTTCATTACTGTTCTCTCCTGCCCTCCCCACCCTTTACCCACTACATAATCTAAATAGAATGTCATTGTTTAAACAAAGAAAATAATAAAAGAAGAAGGAAAAAAAAGGTAAAGATAAAAAATGTATCAAATTACTAACCTTACTTTTTTCAGAAAGAAAAACAAATCGAGTCACAGCCTGCCATTAAATCCTCAGGCATTTTGACTGGTTATGAAACAAAACATTTCTTTGCACATAGAGAATAACTTTGATTAAATCTTTTCCAAAATATTTGTGGCTTTCTGGAAATGCAGGAACTATATTCAAAAAGATTAATAATGAACTAAAATTGCACCAAATGGCAAGCGCAGATCCCCTGGACTCGAGCAGTGAACGAATACAAAATGTAGACCTTGTTTCCTTTCGTCACACAACTTTAATATAAAAGTGCCAGCACCACAAAACACATCTAGTTGTAATGGTTAAGCGCTTTCATCTGCAACACCAGATTTCTTCAGAACCATTTACCTCCACGTACCACTTCCTTTTTAAAAACAATTTTGGCGCCAAAAATTCATTATTATACAATAAAAGCAAGTTTGCACCATTACATTTGTACATAAAATATTCATTTTACTTAAATAAACAATTATTTATTTAAAAACTACACTAAAAACATATATGTTCTATTTACATTTACTTATACTAAAGTGCATTTGTTTCAGTGCATAATCTATTGGATTGCATAGGTCTCTATTACTGTCTACCTAATATTAATTTTATAAAATTGAATATTAAGTATAAAAATATAAACATATAAAAATATATATATGTACTGGGCTAATAGATTACTTTTATTCTAACGCTAAAAAGGGTTTGATACTAATGTGATCATTTATCCCCGGTGGAGATGTGGCATCTAAACAAATCTGCCACTTACTTTCCAACCAGGCCAAGTACGTTTTCCAATTACCTCCCCTATCACTTACCTCGACCTGATCTATGATTGCAAAGTTAAATGTGTGTTCACTACCCTTTTCTGTGATATGTCTACTTAATGCATTCTTAGAGTCTCCTTTCCTAATTCTGTACAGGTGCTCATATATACGCGTTTTGAATTTCCTCTCAGTCTTTCCTATGTAGTACGCACAGCATTTAACACACACAGCTATATACATAATACGCTGTGTGTTACAATTACCTTTCTTAGGATATACTACAGATTTAATAATATTCTTAAGCCTAATCCTAACATTGGTATTAATATATTTACATTGACTACATGCACCACAACACATAGTACCCTTCTTACTGTTACCTATGTATACTTTTTTCTTTGTCTCTATCATTCTTTTTAAATTGTTTCCAGTCTTATATACTATAGAGGGTTTCATACCAATTATATCTCCGATAGGTACAGAAGTCGAAATTAAATCCCAATATTTCTTCAAAATTTCAATCACAATGTTGGTGTATGGATTGAACCTTATGATACATACTCTATTGTCTCGATCTGGTTGAACTTTAGTACAAACCGTACTGCCTGTACCCAACAAGGGTACGTATTTGATACCCCATTCTTTCTTGACATATGAAATAATGTTGTCCAACATATATTTTGGGTATCCTCTATCAAGGAATAATTTGGATACAACATCCAATTCTCTATACATAACCTCCTTAGTTGATGACATTCTGGCTACACGTATGCATTGGCCTTTCACTACATTACGGAAAATATGAGCAGGATGGCAACTGCTGAAATGTATATAATCGTTTGAGAACGTAGGTTTTCTGTAGATTCTAGACGCAAACCCCTGTCCTGTAGTACTAATCCAGGTATCCAAATATGCTATTCCAACTTTGTCATACTGGTAGGTGAATTTAAGAAATTCCGTGGTTTTATTAAGGTACTCTATAAACTCGGGTATCTTCTCCTCCGGGCCTTTCCATAAAATGAACATGTCGTCCAGAAACCTTGTATATAATCCTATGTATGGATAGTATTCACTGGGAAATATAAACATATTCTCCAACTCGAGCATGACCAAATTAGCAAAAATGGGGGCACAAGAGGCCCCCATTGCTACTCCACGAATTTGTTTAAAATATTTGCCCGAATGGAAGATGTAATTGTGATCGAGGACCAGCCCCATCATATCCATGATTAAATTGATCCTATCCCAGCTACAACCTGAATATTTAGTCATACTGTTGCAAAAATATTCTAGTCCAATATGTGCAGGTATACTCGAAAATAAATCTTGCACATCTACTGTAAGGAAAATCAAATTTTCTTCCCAAACTTCCTTAGTAAGTTTGCTCAAAAAATCCCATGAGTCTTTCACTATGTGATTCACTCTGGTATATATATGTTTCATCCAATGATCTATTGCAACCCCTAACTTAAATGTTTTAGATTTGGAGCCTGATATTATTGGCCTAAAGGGTGGATGTTCCATGTTTTTATGTATCTTAGGTATACCTATTATATTAGACAATAATGGAAATTCATTTTTAAAGAATTTGTATAATTCATTGGTTATTCTACTGTCTAATAAGTACTCCTCTATCACTAAATCAATCCTTCTATGTCCAATATTTATTTGGTTCAGGGATACTTGTTCGTAATTACCTGATTTATATAGAATCTTGTGTATTTCACTTTGATATACTTTATTTTCAAAAATCACAATCCCTCCACCCTTATCGGGCTTCATTATTCTTATCTCATCATTCATTCTGAGATTTTCCAAACATTTCCTTTCTTCAGTTTTTAGATTGTCATTAGCTACGGAAGAATCAAGCCTATTATTTTGAATGTCTCTATATAAAGTGTATAAGTCTTTGCAAACCATTTTCTCGTATAAAGCAATTTGTGCATTCATAACGGGAATGTATGTACTTTTCTTTATTAATTTCTTACTGTTAGTGTTTCCATTTCCCTTATTCTGACCTTCGTTAAACTGTATAGCTAGATTTAGTCTTCTACAGAACAGTTTAACTTCCTTAATAACATCAAAAATATCAAATTTTACAGTGGGAATGAATTTCATCCCCTTACTGAACAATGTTATAATTTCATTTGTGACCTGAACTTGTGTATAATTGTATACTTTGAACCCTTCAAAGCTGTATATACTAGGGTACCTTACTGCACTCTCCACAGGATTGGTTGCACTAGAGCGTTGTGTCATTTCATTCTCATTGTGAATATTACCTAAAGGGGAGGGGGGTGTCAACTTCTGAATTTTGTTTCCACCAGGTGCTTCATCTAATGATCCAACTGTATTTTCTATTAGTGGAATCTCCTTTGCCATCTCTTTGGTGCCAGATAGAATCGCCCCCCTTGAAAATTTTCATCTTCATTCAACCTGTACTTTCTTCTTCTTCCTTTTGTTTGTACTACTTCAAATTCCCCTTCCCCATCATCTTCATACTGAGGCCAAATGTAAGCTCTACCTATCCTATACATTTCTAGGTCACGCTCTATTTTATTCATTTTTCTATTGTATACATTATGTACTTTGCTTTTTGCATTGTTAAACTGTTTGGAATACAAATCATACCACTCAACAAAATTCACATCTTGTATAATAGATTCATTCAATAATTCAACTTCCTGTAAAAGAACATTAATTTTTTCTTCATTACATTTGATAAGTGCCTTCATATAGGAAAAACCAAATTCATCAAACATCTTGTTAAACATTTGCTCTATTTTTAAAGTATATTTTAAACCCAGCAGTAGTTTAAAAAACCTCAAACCTTTGGGTACCACCTGTAACTGAATACATTTTTCAAGATATGCATTATCAACTTTCACACTCTTAAGTTGTATTAGTTTTTTACCCAGTGAATAAATTCTGGTCTTGACATCATTATTTATAACATTTTCCTCACATTCATATAGTTTCTGCCTATATTCACTTGTGTTTTTCCCCCCAAAATCATCCTCTTCAGCTAGAAACTCATTTAATACATTAGATACATTTATAACATGTTCCCGACATTCCCTTTTCTGAGTGTATTTCAGTTTAGGGCTAGATATTTTGTCTATATTTACAGTACCTTTATTTTTAGCATTTGCCTTCTTGGCAATAGCTGAATATGTCCGTACTGGTGCACGCTGCTGTTTAGGACGTGCCCCCAATCTGATGTTCTCACTATTAGCATGAAATAAGCTGAAATCAAATGTGAAGTCAGCTTCCATTGATATATTTCTATTGTCGTCCCTTATATCCAAATCATGTTGGTTGTTCGTTTTAATCCCTTCTCCTTGTCCATTAGGGATATCGCTAGCATCACTGTTAATTTCCACCAACACCGCTTCCACTTGCGATGTCTCGGCATTAGTTTGTATGGTTTTGGCAGAATCGCCGCCTGCCGTTAATGCCTCAGTAAGCTTTTGCACAAGTTCAAGTAGTCTGTTAACGTCTCCTTGGAGTGACGTCACTTCCGAACGGAGCGAGCAGTATTCTTCACAACTCAATGGAGTCCCAAGAGAATCCACCTCAGCCATCACACGACTAATAACCAAAAGCAGAAAAACAATGAACAATTGCACCAAATGGCAAGCGCAGATCCCCTGGACTCGAGCAGTGAACGAATACAAAATGTAGACCTTGTTTCCTTTCGTCACACAACTTTAATATAAAAGTGCCAGCACCACAAAACACATCTAGTTGTAATAGTTAAGCACTTTCATCTGCAACACCAGATTTCTTCAGAACCATTTACCTCCACGTACCACTTCCTTTTTAAAAACAATTTTGGCGCCAAAAATTCATTATTATACAATAAAAGCAAGTTTGCACCATTACATTTGTACATAAAGTATTCATTTTACTTAAATAAACAATTATTTATTTAAAAACTACACTAAAAACATATATGTTCTATTTACATTTACTTATACTAAAGTGCATTTGTTTCAGTGCATAATCTATTGGATTGCATAGGTCTCTATTACTGTCTACCTAATATTAATTTTATAAAATTGAATATTAAGTATAAAAATATAAACATATAAAAATATAAAAATATATATATGTACTGGGCTAATAGATTACTTTTATTCTAACGCTAAAAAGGGTTTGATACTAATGTGATCATTTATCCCCGGTGGAGATGTGGCATCTAAACAAATCTGCCACTTACTTTCCAACCAGGCCAAGTACGTTTTCCAATTACCTCCCCTATCACTTACCTCGACCTGATCTATGATTGCAAAGTTAAATGTGTGTTCACTACCCTTTTCTGTGATATGTCTACTTAATGCATTCTTAGAGTCTCCTTTCCTAATTCTGTACAGGTGCTCATATATACGCGTTTTGAATTTCCTCTCAGTCTTTCCTATGTAGTATGCACAGCATTTAACACACACAGCTATATACACAATAACGTGATGAGAGATGAGAAAATGATGAGAGAGAAAAAAAACATATAACAAATCATTTGTTTTTTAGTCTCTTCTTCTTCTCTGAAGTCTTCCAGGAAGCTTCAGTTGCCAATCTCTTTAATGAAGAACTAGCCCATTCCATTTCTTCTATTTTATCCAAAATCCTTTTTTCTTTGACAAACAGTAAAGCAGAGTCTAAATCATCGAAGACCTTAGGACCATCAGGAAGGAAGATTTTAAGCTTGGCAGGAAACAGAAGGTATGTTTTAAACTGTGCTTTTTTAAGCTCCCTTATTAGTGGCAGAAAAACTTTTCTTTTAGCAATTACCATGGAAGAATAGTCATTGTCAAAATGCACAGTTGTCTCATTAAACTTAACAGGAGCTTTAGCCCAAGCAGATTTAAGAACCATCTCTTTATCAAAGATGATAGAAATCTAACTATAACTGATCTAGGATAGTTTTTGTTAGAGTTAGTATTAGCTATAGATCTATGTGCTCTTCGATACCAAAAGAGAATGCTTCTGGTAAATCTAAAGTTTTAGGGAGCCATGTTGTTAAAAAGAAGTAATATTGTTACCTTCAATATTTTCTGGCAGTCCAAAAATCCTAATGTTATTGCCTAGATCTATTTTCCAGGTCATCCATCTTTGTTTGTAAATGTGTATTTTGTTTCAGCAGAAACTCAATGTTGATTTCCTGTTCTTGTATTTTATTTTCCATGTCATTCACAGCTTCTTCTATGCCTGTCATCTGGATCTTCTGTTGTTGCAGGTCCATATGTAACAAGTCTATTTGTTTTGTAGTTTTTTCTATGAAAGTGTCTATTTTAGTATCCATTTTATCCATCTTAGCAGTAAGTTGCTGGACTATAATTATCAGAGACTGAAGTTCTTTCTTGATGCTGGAGTCTTGAGAATTTGTCTTACTGGAACTCATTTCAGACTGATAAACTGACAGGAAAATTTCCAAAGTAATTTCTGACAGGAATATTATTAAGATTTCCTTTCTTTTTTTAGATATAGTTCAAGAACTATATAAAACAAACATATTTAGAAAGAAAATTACTTCAAGAATTAATTTTTTAAGTAATTAATTCCTGTCAATGTAATGAAATTGGTGGAGCTGAAGAAATCTGCTGCTATCCTGTGTTCATCCTTGGCCATGCCCCCCCATATTTGTTGTTCTGAGGTTGGGAGGTATGACAAATGTGTCAGGGCCATCACAGTCAGCCAGAGACCTTTCAAATTGTGACATACTTGTTGCACCCCACTCCCCCATGTAGTGACTCTGGATGTGTCCAAACAAGGCAAGGAGCAGTTATGCAGTGTAAATGTGCAGAGTATCCCCCATCCAAGGTAGACACAAGTGCTACTTTTATACTGTCCTTGATTTTGCAGAATGTTCTGGTTTCTGTCATATTTTATACTGTTGATTTATGCTTATTATAACTCAGAAAGTGCCTGTTGCTCTGTGTTTAAGTAGCAATGCTTTAATGACTATCAGCTAAGCTTGTCTGAGATTGTAAGATGCAAGTAAGCTTTAATAAGCATACTGTTAAAGAATTGCCAACACTGAAAGCCTTTCTGTTGTTGCCATGCAGAGTATACTTACATAATTAGATAATGTATAAGCCTTGGGTATTGAAATGCATATGACAGTATTTGTAATAAAGGACAGGATTACATTATTTTAAGAAGCTCATTACATTTGTTGGAGACTTGCAGTCATCTTTGTAGGCTTTACCTGTAAACCAAACAGAATGCCAATCTATCACGTGTGGTCCATTACCTGTACAGAGTAATCCTGTAAGCAATGTATCTTGAGCTTGTTTCTTGTTTGCTTTTCATTTTTTACTTTGATCATGGTTTCCCCATGAAATAAGTAGACAGTTGTCAGGCAGCAGGTCTTTTTTGGATAAGAAACATTTTTACAAGTGGGGATATCACAGAGATTGCTATTTTCAGCATGCTACTTGGTACTTTAATAAAGCTGAATATAAATTATAATTAGAACTGCAGTGCAAGGAGAAGTGGTTTGAGTTGAGTGCTGCTTGTTTTTCTTATACTTGATTTTGACTGGCATTCCAGTAATGTATTTAAAAAGTAATTTATTTTTTCATGCCTCACAACCTTTTTGTTTCCATCTAGATATTAAGTAAGCTGTCATGCAGCCAATGCATTGAAATATTTTTTTTCTTCTACACTTCATTTTGTCTTGATTGGACTCTCATAATGATGGTTTGGTACCCAGGGCATCATATTTAATTAAATTTATAGTTTTTGTAGTTTTGAGCATAGCTCCTCCCCTTTCTAGTTAGCCACACCCCTTCCCATTGACCCCCCCCACCCATTTTCCTGTCTCTTGCAGTCTCCCTTTGATTTGAAGTCACCAGCCACCACTGCAGGATAGGCAATGCTATCAGCTGCTATTTTAAGGTATTCTCTTGGAAGGGCATCAGCTGAAGTAGAGCCTGGTTTGAGTTTGTTTAAGAGCATTTTTATACAGGATATCGACACGGGTTTGAAGGTAAAGGTGGATATGGTGATATGTTGCTGCTAGCCAATGTTAAGATTAGATGTTGGGGAATCCTTGGTTAGAGATGCTATACTATCTATAAAATAAGAGTTGATTTGTATTGCAGGAAAATCAAAAGCCATGAAGGTAGAACCAAGGAAAGCAAGTGCTCCAAATAGCGTACACAAGGTGTATTTAAGGTGTGTCTTTTATCCTTGTTTTTCATTCTGATGAAGTGTTTTACGAAAGCGGACAAATAAACCTTGTGTACGCTATTTGGAGCACTTGCTTTCCTTGGTTCTACCTTCGTGGCTTTTGATTTTCCTGGTTGCTTGGTTGCTTTTGTGTTTTTTTACTGATTTGTATTGCAGTTTTGAGTGATGAATTATTGTGAGAGTGGTTAGGGCTGAATTTATTGTTGGGAAGCAAGATTTTTTAGTGGCTATCCATAATATTTTAAGGTTGTGATTACTATTATTCTGAAAGTTATTATAGTATAGTTTTTTTGTCTTCATTAATTTGCTTTTTAGTACGATTGCGAAGAATTTAGAATTTTTCAAGATATTGTGATGTTTTATATTTTTGCCATTCTTTCCAGGCTTTTCCTCTATCCTACATTAGCATTCTACTCTTTTTGGATAGCCAAACTACATTATTTGTCGTTAGTCTCTTCCTTCTAGGAGGAGTGAGACTATTCAGGATATTCAGGAAAATTGTATTGAATTCATTTACAGCATCATCTAAGGGGAGCATTTTTAGGAAGTTTCAGTTAATATATTATAGGTTAGTAATGAACATTTCTGGGTTAAACTTGGAAAGGTTGCATGTTGTTTTATAAACATGCTGTTTAAGCGGATGTGTAAAATGTCTGGTTATATAGATTGGGATATGATCACCGAGACAGTCAGACATTTTACTAGGGATGGTGTATTTACTAGGATCTTAGACTAGGATCCAGTTTAATGGAGGAATTGATATTTTGCTATAATGTGTGAGGCTATTAATTAGTTGTGTGAAACCAAATAATCTCATGCTAAATGTAAGGGTTGGTTTATGTCCAACCAATTGACATTCACACCACCTAGTAGCATTATGTCTTATAGGCTCATAGGTTCATAAGAGATTACTAGGCTATTGACCTGGAGGTCAATTTAAGCCTAGCCATTTCAGTGCAATGTAATACCATAGAGGTACTAGTCAATACCTAAAACTGCATTTAGTGATGACTGCCCATGTCCAGGAGAGTTGTGGGTGCTATGTCCCTTCCACTCATCCAGGTTTCTCTTGAAGAATGTCATAGAGGTGCTCTGTTTCACATGAATTGATAGCCTGTTCTAAAGATGTGGCAGTCACTCTAACATAAATCTCTCCCTCCAGCATGTCATAGTTAACTCTCAGGCCATATTTAAGTCCCTGGAATGGGTAACCCTAAACCCATTTGATTTATAGATATGGAGTAAGTTCATTAGGTTTGTGTCTTGGGTTGCTCTGTAGGCCAGGCATAAGTCTCCCTTAAGAAGTCTATACAATACAGAGCATAGTGACAGGGATTTTAGTCGGTCCATGTAAGGCACATGTTGGAGGCCCTTTATCTTCTTTGTTAGAAACCTCTGAGTCTCTCTAATTGCTGTAGATGCTTTTAGTACAATACATTCCAAATAGAGTGCTATACTCAATTATTGGCCGGATAAGTGCCGAGTATAGGAGGGTTATAACTTCTTTTGTTCTCAAGGTGATGACTTTACTAATCAAGTGAGCGATGTGAAAAGATTTCCTTATAATGGTAGACATGTGGTGGTCGAAGTTCAGGTTGTGGTCAACCTGTGATACCAGGTCCCTTACCACTTCATGGTTCCTTAGGGTATTGTTATTGATTTGATAGTGTGAAGGGACATTGTCTGTGGCGAAGGGAATGATGATGCATTTCTTTGCATTCATTTGGAGTCTGTGAACTAATACACCAGCCATTGGTCTGTGTGAGACTCGCCTGGAGTATACTGACATCATCTGAGGATTAAATGATTATACCTAGTTTGCAGTCAACTGCAAACTTGATCAGCCACAGAGAGTCTTACCCACCATAACCTGGATCTGGAGAAACTCCATGGCGTTGTCCATTCTAACTTGACGTGGGGTGAATTTATCTCTAATATAGATTGAAACACCTCCTCGTTTGGTTTTCACACATTCATTGCTGTGGAAGGCATTGCAACCTTGCAGATCTGGGGTAATCTTTGAGGCCTTAAACCAGGTTTCTGTGACTGCACAGACATCTACAGCTTCTAGTGATAGAAGTCCTTCCAGGGAATGCAGTTTTTGGTTTAAGTTCCTATCATTTAGCAGCATGACCCTTATTTTGTTCTGATTAGTTAATTTCACATTGGTAATGTTGTTTTCAAGACCTTGCCTAAAAAGGCACTATGGGGGAAGGCAACAGCCTTTGGCAGCAGCCAAAAGCGTGGGGGTGCCAGGTGCAAACTGTCTCTGGCAAAGCAGTGAGGTTTATTGACCATGGCTTTCCAGGCAGGCAGGAACTGGATCCACTTGGAATGACTCCAAAAACTAAGCCAATTATTAAAACTAATATTTTTTTTATACTGTGGCATAATTCTAGGTGAGGGTAGTATGCTGCTCAAGGCTAGGGACATACCTGCCTGGGAAACATGCTCAGAGAGCTCGACCATGTCTCTCTTCATATAGTCCAGTGAGGTACATCTCAGGTCATTCACACCAACATGAACTATGATGGAGTCATACTGGTACTTGTTGCTGAGAGACCTGAATGCAAGCGTGATTTGGTAAATCCTGGCACTGGGCAGGCAGATGACCATGACTTTCTCCTTGTCCAACACGGTGAGTGGGCTATCCATATGTCTTACTATTGAGTCTCGAATGACATGAAAACTTGGTTATTGAGTGTTATGACTTACGGGTTTAGTGGGTGAAAGACTGGTGTTGCTATATCTATATCTCATGGATGCTGTAGAGACTCTGTTAGGTTCATAGGTTCATAGGTTCATAGGTTGGTACTAGGCTATCAGTCCTAGGGCCTATACAAACCTAGCCATAACAATTCCCTGGCTATTTCTTCCAAAACTATTTACTTCCCTGGACCCATATCTAGCAGCCCGACTGACGTGATCCCCGGGGTGAATTTCCTTTCTCCCATCCAGTCGTCAAGGTTCCTTTTGAAGAGGGCCAAAGAGGCACTCTGCTTGACATGTATGGGCAATCTATTCCAGAGTTTGGGGAGTCTCTGGGTCAGTAACCTATCCCTCCAGCATGTTTTGTTTATTGTGATGACAAGGTTTAGATCCCTGGAGCGTGTGGCTTTGAGGGATTGGGATTTCTTTAAGTGCAGCATGTCCAACAGCACTGGGTTTGACATGGCCTTGTATGTTAAGCAGAGATCGCCTCTCAGTAGACGATATGCGACAGAGTATAGCTGGAGTTTTTTAAGGCAGTCAGCGTAGGGCATCTGCTTTAGGCCTGTGATTCTTTTAGTGAGATATTTCTGTGGCCTTTCCAGTTGTTGCAGATGTCTTGAGAGGTACATACCAAACGGGGCATTGTATTCTATAATGGGTCTAATGAGAGATGAGTACAGTGGGACAATGACCTCCTTTTTTCTGGATGAAAAGCCCTTAATGATGATGTGTGCCACATAGAAGAATTTCCTGACTGTTGTGGCGATGTGGTTATCGAAGGTGAGACCACTGTCCACCTGTGTCCCTAAGTCTCTTATCACACTTTCAGTGTTTAGTGTACTGCCACCTATATGGTAATTCATGGATACATGTTTTTTCCCCAAAGGGGATAACTATACATTTCTTGGCATTGAGCTTGAGCCCATGGCTCTGGCATCAAGCATCTGTTTCTGTAAGGCCCTTTTGTAGACTATCCACATCATTTGGGGATTCAATAATGGCTCCCAGTTTGCAGTCATCTGCAAACTTTGTTAGCCAGAGTCCCTTAGTGTTGGCCTGTACTTCAGAGAAGTAGATGCCAAACAAGAGTGGTCTGGAGCTGGATTTGGATTCGGCTACTTTTACAGTGTGGGTTCTATCAGTAAGCCAGTTAGCAACCCATTGTGTGATGTAGGGATTAATGCCCAGTTTAGTAAGTTTATCTATGATTCCAGAGTGGGGGATGGTGTCAAAGGCCTTGGCAAGGTCTAGATAGGCTGTGTGGACCATCTTACCCTTGTCCATGGCTCTGGAGACTGATTCAAAGAAGTCAATCAGGTTCAGGAGACAAGATCAGCCCTTCACGAACCCAAACTGAGTGGGGTCCAGTGTTTGAAGGTTGCCAATGTCTTTGTTTATAAGTTCCATGATAATACGCTCCATGGCCTTACAGATAAGGCTTGTCAGACTGATGGGACGGTAGTTTCTGGGATCCAAGGTGGATCCCTCCTTGTGGAGTGGGATAACTGTAGCTCTGCACCACTCAGTGGCATGAGACCTGAGGTGAGGCTATGATTAAACAAGACACTTAGGTGAGGTTCCAGTTCATATTGTAGTTCATGTAGTACACAGCCTGGGATGTCATCTGGTCCCATGGATGCTGTATACTTAGCTTTGTACAGTGCGTTTTTACCTGTGTGGCCATTATTACTGGAATTTAACAATCTTCTGGTATAGAGATGGGCCATTTAGGGGGTTAGAGGGGGGTGAAGTTGGAACTGAATCAATCTGCCAGGATATTGGCAATATCCTTGAGATCAGTATATTTAATGCCATTCTGTTTTAGCTCAGAGCAGATCTGAGCATTGCCATTTAGATTCTTGACATAGTTATATAACGCCTTGTGGTTGTCTTTGGAATCTTTGGCAATTTTATTTTCGTAACTAGCTTTGGAAGATTTTATGAGGGATCTCAATTTCTTACTGAGGCTGGTAAGGGAGTTTTTTGCATCCTGGGATTTTTCTCTTTTCTGCAGCAGTTTCTTCCTTTATGGCAGGGGACCAGCAGATTGGCTTCCTTTTTTTGGATGAGAGCATTTTGGTTCTGTTTGGGATGGCACGATTCATGCATGAGTGGATGTGCTCGTACAGTGCCTTAGTGTAGAATTCAGCAGTTGGACTTTCAGTTCCCGTCTGCATGGGTGTCATGAAGTTTGCCACTTCTGACTTGAGTAGCATGAAGTTGGCTTTGGAGAATTTTTTTATGGAGGTTTCCTTAGTGGGGGGTGGGGGTGGGATGTGGATGTTAAGATTAGCTTATGGTCAGTCCTGACTTATGAGGGGGTAACCATAGGTGTAGAGCATTGATTTCCCATGTTGGTAATGACCAGGTCTAGGATATTGGAGCCCCTGGTGGGACTATGGATTAGTTGATCCTGGGCATTGGAATTTATGAATTCCAAGAACTGTTGGGCAAAGGTGTTTAGTACATGAGTAGTTTTCCCAGTTAATGGCAGGGTAGTTAAAATCACCCAGTATTAGGGTGTTTGGTTCTATCTTAATATTTTCCAGTATGTTTAGAAAGGTATAGTGAGAATCTTGGGGTATGGTGGGGGATCTGTAGCAAGCTACAGTTTGGATTGCAGTCTTACCTAGTGTTAGTTGCACCTGGAGAATTTCAGATGCATTGTGTTGGGCAACTAGCCTGGTGGTGTGAATATCCTTGGTGAATATTGACACTCCTCCACCTTTAGTGTTTCGGTCCTGGTTTGGTGGCTGAAAAGTGTGGTAAGAGTTGTAGCCTGGTATTGCAGGGGTGCTCTCTGGAGCCTTGAACCAGGTCTCAGTTACTGCACAGATATCGATGTTCTCCATTTTTAGGAGTGCCTCGAGAGAGTGCATTTTGAGGTTTAGACTTCTAGCATTGAGTAGCATTACCTTCAGATTTTGCATGCTTGTACGTGTTACGGTGGTGGTTTTGTCCTTTGAACTTTGCCTAAAAAAGGCACTATAGGGGTGGCAATAGCCTTAGCCAGTAACCAGAATCCTAGGGGCGACAGGTGCAGACCATCTCTGGCAAAGCATCGTGGTCTGTTGATCATGTCATCCCAGGCAGACAGATACTGGATCCCCTTTGAATGACACCTGAAGCTTAGCCAATTGTTGAAGTCAATCATTTTGTCCTTATATATTGTGGTATCATTCTGGGCGAAGGCAGGATGCTACTCAGGACTAGAGTCATACCTGCCTGGGCCACATGATCTGAGAGCTCTTCCATGTCTCTTTTCATGCAGTCCAGGGAGGTACGTCTCAAGTCATTCACTCCAACATGGACAATGACAGAGTCATATCTGTACTTGTTGTGGAGTGACTTGAGTGCATGCATTATGTGGCGGATCCTGGCACCCGACAGGCAGCTGACTGTAATTTTCTCCTTGTTCAATCTGGTGAGTGGGACATCAGTGTGCCGGACTATAGACTCACCTATGACTAAAGTGTTAGGTATGTTGTCTTGCCTTAGGGGCTGTTGCTGGGTGGCACACTGATGTTGTGAACTATACTTTGGTTGTGATTGGTGTTTGTTTGCGTTTCAGCTTCAGAGGTCCTTATTGTTTGGGCAGGTTACAGTTAAGGGCCTCTGCATATGTGGATTTAGTTTTGCTATATGTGGGTGTTGGTGATGTGGGTTTAGAAGAGCTATGTGTTGCTTGAGGTGTAGTGTGGGTGTTAATCTTCTCCTCTTGACTGTCTAGCACAATATTGGGTGGAGAGAGCTTTGCTTTCATTTTGGCTATGTAAATGCATCTCTCACAGGTTGTAGTGTTGGGTGGTAGGAGGAGAGGGTTGTCTGTGTACATGAGGCAATTGCTGCATTGCCCCAGTATGCCCAGATTCACCAGGTGGACAGGAGAAATCACCAGAAGCTGACCCTTGGACATGCCCGGTTTGGTGCTTTTTTTTTTTTTTTGTAAAGTACAGCTGTTTTTCTTTACCTTAGCAAGGTACTTTGCAATTATAGGCTGTTTAGTGCCTACTATTAATTTCTCCTTATTAACAAGGAAAGTTGAAGGCTTTTATCTGTTTAAGGCTTCCTAGTGCTTTCCAGCGGGTATTAGAGCAAGTGCTAGTCACAGGGATGTTTAAAGGTAAGATGAAAAAAAAATACACACTGCAGTGTGCACTAGAGAACTTAGATGTGAAAGTAGGTAACTTAAGTTTTACCTGCTTAAAAAGTTAAGGTTTAGTGGAGAGTTACTATTTTTAAAACAGCAAGATGGATTGAAAGGGGTGGTCACTTTTGTATTCTAGTACTATGGAATACAGTAGGATGGCCAATAATTTTAAATAGTTGAAGGGGAGGGATTAGCTGTTTTGGCGGTTTCTGGTATTTCAGTAAGTTTTGTAAGAGAACCTCTGTGCATATGGATTTACATGTTTGATCCATACTATGTGTATGAGTAGTTTTAGTATGTAAGTGTGTAGTGGTGGGTGAGTTGACAACCTTCTCCATGTTACTGTTTTGAGTAAGAGCATGGATTCTAGATTCTTGGTGTAAATACATCTCTTGCACTCTGTACTAGACTGTTATTAGTAGAGGGTTGTCTGTGTACATGGGGAAATTGCTACACTGCCTCAAGAGACCCAAGTCAACAAGGTTGGTAGGAGAAACAAGGGTAGTCCAACTGTCCATAATGCTAGGTTGAAGACTGCTGTCACTAAGGGTGGCTTTTCAGAAACGACCATGGAGAAGCTTGGCCAACGGATATGTCTGCCTGGGTTTTAAGGGAAAATTTGTTGAATTTAACTGCCCGGCTTTGGCGCACAATTGTGTGGTAGTGTGCAGTGCTGCACAACGCACAAACAAACAGAAACCTGCTCAGATGCATGGCCTAAATACCAGAAGCTAAAACCTGAAAAAAACTCTAACAAAATTCAAACGGACCAATGAGGATGCTTATTCCAAGCCCTAGACCAGCCTCAATTTACCAGTCAGGAGCCAATTAAACACAATTTTCTCACAAAAGTGCAGATAGGCCCCTTCCAATCCAAGATGGCCTGGAAAACATGCTCAGAACAAACAAACCACTACAAACAGTTCCAGAAGCAGCAGGCCTGGATCTGAACTGTACTACAGTTACTAACTACCCTAGTTTTAGCAGAAAACACTAGGGAATATTTAACACAGCAGAAAAATAGCAGTGAGGCACTGAAAAAAATGTTTAAAACAGCAGAAAATCAGCAAGGAGGCTCTAAAGAATGATTTAAACAGTTAACAGATCAGTTAGTTAAGTACTGCTTGGTAGGAAAACCAGAGCAGGCAGAACAGATAGCTTTAAAATAGTGAAAAAAATACCAGTAAATACTTAACAAACAGTAAAAACAACAAAAAAGCTTGCTAAGCAGTGAAAATAGCAATAACATTTGATTTTGCAGACACAGTGTAGCAGGCAATTGCAGTAAAAACGTGTAGTTTAATACACAGTAAATAAATACAGTATAAAAGTAGGTGGCAGGCAATAAAAAGTGCAGTAAATAGTACAAATAAGCAGAAAAACAGGCAACTTATAGAATTGTTATGAGTATCCCATGTAGTATATCTTCCAGTACCAGTGTATTGCCACCAGGAGGGATGTTTATGTTTAATTCTTCCATTGACACATTCCTCTAATGTAGTACCAAATCAGAGTGCTTTTTCTGTCACCTCTATACCTGTTTTTCCTGCTTAGAATTTGTTATTAACATCCCTGCTGCATAAAAACAGATTAGAGGTCTCATATAAACTGGAGGACTACATGCCATCACACAAGGTCTTTAATCACATTTTCTAGCCAAAAGTTAATTATTGCTGGTAAAATATTCTTGCTTGCACTGATTTATGAGAATAAGTGTTGCCACCTCCTTTAGAGGTGACAGCTTCTTTCTTCCGTTTGTGCTTTCTCCAAGGCCACATACCAATGAAGCAGGTATTTTGTAACATTGTACAAATCATTCATCTCCCTTTTGTTTAAACAGCCGAGTCAAAATGATTAAAAACTTCCTATCCAACCTTCAACAAAAAACACTGTAGAGCACTATAAGAAGGGGTCACTGTTATGTAAAATCAGGAACTTTATTAAAACAATATAATGAACGCTTTAACTATCCAGTCTTGTTCTATGCTCTTTCTTGTTACTGCCTCACAGCATTCTCTCTAAAAAGTGTATCTACCCTCTCATCGTGTCATACATTTCTTGCATTAAGTAATGCATTAACCATTCTCATCACTTTTGTCATTACTGGTCCTTCTGGCTTCAAATTATATATATCCAAGAAGTAAAATCTGCCTTCTACCTGGTAGGTAAAGTCATGCTCCATGGTGATACACTTCTAAATTGTCTTTCACATGACTTTATTCCACGTCAACAAACCAGAATTAAGATCTAAATTAGTACTTACATAATTATTTTGATACTAGGTACTTCCTGATCAGTCCACTTTAACTATCTATGGAAATATTAGCTCCGCTGAGCAAAAAAGTTCCTCGTGTCTTTCTTTTCTCCACTGCTATTCTCTTCATTAACCAACTTCCAAACAGCCTTCTTCAACGTTTTATAATTCTCTGTGTTGACAAAATGGTACTCTACAAGGGGATTCATGCTCCTACTCAAAATAAGTAAAATCCAATCTGGAACAAGACCTACAACTCTTCTTACACTGGTTAACCAAGCACAAAGTTCTAATCAACATGAAAAAAATAAAGAAAGAAACCAATGACCTTTGGAACCAGGCAAAGGTACCTCCCAACTCATCAGTTTAGCTTAACAATTCAAAAACAATAAAAAGCCTTTATAAATTCAGGTATCCAGAAATATGACTTGATAGTATTCTGAACTTTCATTCTTATAGCCAACTGACTAAAGCAAAAATAAATAAAGTGCTTTTCTGGACAACAGAAACCTCATATTTCCTCTCCCCAGCAGGAAGAGCAGCAAAATGTAAATGGGTACTGTTGTCTCAGTTGGAATATAGGCTCCCATTGATTGGCACTGTTCAAAAATGAATTTGGCGTCCCTCCACAAAACCTCAATTAATATCTAAGGCTTGGTCACTTTTATCTATAAGTAGACTCTGCTAGCTATGTTTACAAAAGGCCTGCAGTACAGTGTCATTCTCTGCATATGAGGACTTCTCCATCTTTTTCCTTTGTCTCTGAGATATCCTGTTCTGTAACTGTGAGGACAGACATTTGTTAAGCTATTAGATCTCTCACACCCACATGACAGTACCCTACCACAAAGTATATCATTGCTGTGGATTCTGCTACACCTAACCCACAAAAAGGTACATATTAACTGTGAAGGTACCAGTTGCATGACAGCAGTCAGTGGCTGAAAATAGCTGCACCTCTAACACAAGCCAGAGAGCAGCATGTACTTGTGAATCATGCCAGTGTACTCATAGCTGCATTCTGTGCGACATGGGTCCACAACATCACACATACAGCCTCAATTGCATATGTTAATGGTTGTGGTCCCCTGTACCTGTTACAATTAGTCATAGTTACTATATGCCCTGCCAGTATACATGTATTTATTCTTATGTCACCAACCCTGCCTATGACACACACACTGTGAATAAAAACACAGGTATGCTGGCAGTGAGGCCTTGGTCCACTGGCATGAGTTCCATGTCCCTTGTATCAGTGTACCACATTAGATTTAAGCCTAATGCAAGAAATCTGTGATAATCTCAGCAGCATTCCCTCTGCTGGCACCCGGGTAGAATGTTGCATGCACAGAACAATACAGACCCCATATAGACTGGTGCATGTATATAACAGTGCAAACTCCAGGTAGAGTGGTGGATGCACATTACAGTACAGACCCCAGGTAGAGGAGTGCATGCACATAACAGTACAGATCCAAGTAGAGTGGTGCACACAAGTAACAATGCAGACCCAAGCTACAGTGGTGCACACACATAACAGTACAGACCGCAAGTTGAGTAGTCCATGCACATACCAGTACAGACCCAAATTGAGAGGTGCATGCACATAACAGTACATACTCCAGTTTTTCTGGTGCATGCACATAATAATGCAGACCCTAGGTAGAGTGCTACATGCATATAAATCTACAGTCCTCAGGTAGAGTTAGGCACACACATTAACAGTACAGATCTCAGATAGAGCAGTGCATGCACATAACAGTACAGACCCCAGGTAGAGCATTGTGTGCACATAATATTACAGATTCCAGGTAGAGTGGTGCATGCATATAACAGTACAGACTCCATGTACAGCGGTGCATGCACATAACAGTGCACACATCGGGTAAACTGGTGCACACCCCAGGTAGAGTGGTGTATGCACAAAACAGTACAGACCTCAATTAGAGTTATAGTACAGACTCCAGCTACAGTGGATCATGCACATAACAGTGCAGACCCCAGGTAGAGCAGTGCAAGCACATAACAGTACAGACCTCTGGTAGAGTGGTGCATACACATAGCGCAGACCCCAGGTAGATTGGTGGACACACATAACAGAACAGACCCAGGTAGAGTGGTGCACACACATAACAGTGCAGACCCGAGCTAGAGTGGTGCAGGCACATAACAGAACAGACCACAAGGAGAGTAGTGCATGCACATAACAGTACAGATCCATGTCGAGTGGTGCACACACATAACAGTACAGCCTGCAGGTAGAGTGGTGCATGCACATAATAATGCAGACCTCAGGTAGAGTCTTGTATGCACAAAACAGTACAGACCCCAGTTATAGTTATAATACAGACCCCAGCTAGAATGGATGATGCACATAACAGTGCAGACCCCAGGTAATGTGGTGCATACACATAACAGCACACACCCCAGGTAGAGTGGAACACACACATGTAACAGTGCAGACCCAAACTTGAGTGGTGCACACACATAACTGTACAGCCTGGAGGTAGAGTGGTGCATGCACATAACAGTGCAGACCCAAGGTAGAGTGATGCATGCAAAAAACAGTACAGACTCCAGTTATAGTACAGACCACAGGTAGAGTGGGTCAAGCACATAACAGTGCAGACCCCAGGTAGAGTGATGCAAGCACATAACAGTACAGACCCCAGGTAGTGTGGTGCATACACATAACAGCACAGATCCCAGGCTGAGTGGTGCACACATGTAACAGTGCAGACCTGAGCTTGAGTGGTTCACACTCATAACTGTACAGACCACGTATAGAGTGGTTCATGCACATAAGAGTGCAGACCCCAGGAAGAGAGGTGTATGCAGAAAACAGTATAGACCCCAGTTAGACTTATAGTATACACCCCAGGTAGAGTGGGTCATACACATAACAGAGCAGACACCAGGTAGAGCAGTGCACACACATAACAGTGTAGACCCCAGGTAGAGTGGTACAGGCACATAGTACAGACCCCAGTTAGAGTGGTGCATACACATAACAGTACAGACTAGTCATAGAGTGGTGCATGCATGTAACAGTACATACCCCAGGTAGATTGGTGCATGCACATAGCAGTACTGACCCCAGGTAGAGTGATGCACACAAGTAACAGTACAGACCATAGGTACAGTGATACTTGCACATAAAAGTACAGAACCAAATTGAGCAGTGCATGCACATAACAGTACAGACTCCAGTTTGATTTGTGCATGCACATAACAGTGCAGACATCAGGTAGAGTAAGGCACGCATATAACTGTAAAGACCTCAGGTAGAGTGGGGCACTCACATAACAGTACAGATCCCAGATAGAGTGATACATGCACATAACAGTACAATCCCCAGGTAGAGTGTTGTGTACACATAACAGTACAGATCCTAGGTAGAGTGGTGCATGCACATAACAGTACAGACTCCAGGTACAGTGCTGAGTGCACATAACAGTGCACACCCCAGGTAGACTGGTGCATGCACTTAACAATACACTCAGCAGGTAGAGTGGTGCATGCTCATAATAGTGCAGACCCCAGGTAGAGCAGTGCACACACATAACAGTTCAGTCCACAGGTAAAGTGGAGCACACACATAGCACAGACCCCAGGTAGAGTGGTGCACACATATAACATTGCAGACACGGGCTTGAGTGGTCCACACATATAACAGAGATCACAGGTAGAGTGGAGCATGCACATAACAGTGCAGACCCTAGGTAGAGTGGTGTAGCCACAAAAGAGTGCAGACCCCAGTAAAAGTTATAGTACAGACCCCAGGTAGAGTGGATCATGCACATAACAGTGTAGACCCCAGGTAGAGCGATGCACGCACATGACAGTACAGACCCCAGGTAGTGTGGTGCATACACATAACAGCACCGACCCCAAGTACAGTGGTTCACACACATAACAGTACAGACCCTAGGTAGAGTGGTACACACATGTAACAGTGCATACACCAGATAGAATGGTACATGCACATAACAGTACAGACCACAGGTAGAGTGTTACATGCACAAAACAGTACAGAACCCAGTTATATTTATAGTACAGACCCCAGGTAGAGTGGGTCATGCACATAATAATGCAGACCTCAGGTAGAGTGATGCACGCACAAAACAGTACAGGCCACAGGTAATGCGGTGCATACACATAACAGCACAGACCCCAGATAGAGTGGTACACACATGTAACAGTGCAGAACCGAGCTTGAGTGGTTCACACACATAACAGTATGGACCACAGGTAGAGTGGTTCATGCACATAACAGTACAGACCCCAGGAAGGGTTGTGTATGCAGAAAACAGTACATACCCCAGTTAAAGTTATAATGAAGACCCTAGGTAGAGTGGGTTACACACATAACAGTGCAGACCCCAGGTAGAGCGGTGCACACACATAACACACACATAACAGTGTAGACCCCAGGTAGAGTGGTGCATGCACAAAACAGTACAGAACCCAGTTATATTTATAGTACAGACCCCAGGTAGAGTGGGTCATTCACATAATAATGCAGACCTCAGGTAGAGTGATGCACGCACAAAACAGTACAGGCCACAGGTAATGCGGTGCATACACATAACAGCACAGACCCCAGGTAGAGTGGTACACACATGTAACAGTGCAGAACCGAGCTTGAGTGGTTCACACACATAACAGTACAGTACAGACCCCAGGAAGAGTTGTGTATGCAGAAAACAGTACATACCCCAGTTAAAGTTATAGTGCAGACCCTAGGTAGAGTGGGTCATACACATAACAGTGCAGACCCCAGGTAGAGCGGTGCACACACATAACAGTATAGACCCCAGGTAGAGTTATGCAGGCACATAACAATACAGACCCCAGTTAGAGTGGTGCATCACATTCTGCATTCCTGGAAACACTGGGAAACATAAAGGTCCTACCAAACACCCTGATATTGGGTGATTTCAATTACCCAAACATTAACTGAGAGAACTACTCAAGTACAAACTCCCTTGGTCAACATTTCCTAGAATTTCTAAATTCAAACACCCTGGATCAACTGGTCAACACCCCAACCAGGTCAACCCCTCACTGGTTAGATCTGACAATAAACTAATCACTCTGGATATCCACATTCCACCACCACCCCCGGTCAAAGAAACCACCATGAAAAACTTTTCAAAAGCAAACTTCGCATTACTTAAGACAGAGGTGGGAAGTTTCAAAACCCCTATGCTAAAGGATAATGCTGTCCAAGCTGCAAAATCCTTTACTAATGCACTTTACGGGCACCTACAAGAATGCATGGATGTGCTATCCCAAACAAAACCCAGACTCACTCTTCCAAGAAAAGGAAACCAGTCTGGTGGACCCCTGCCATAAACAAGCTATACAATAGAAGGAGTAAACTAGTACAGAAAAGAGTAAAATCCCAAGAAGGGAAGACATCCCTGATAAGTATCAGCAAGAAACTACGTTCCCTCATAAAATCATCCAAGGCTAGCTTCGAAAGAAAAATCGCCATGGACTCCAAAGATAACCACAAGGCATTCTTTAGCTATGTCAAGAATCTAAGTGGCAATTCTCAGATCTGCTCAGAGTTAGTGCAGAATGGCACAAAATACACTGAACCGACTGATATAGCCAATATCCTGGCAGACAGGTTCAGTGCAAACTTCACCCCCCTCTCACCCCCAAAAGGGCCCATAACTATACCAGAATAATGTAATGCCCCTGAAATCACAGACACTCAGGTTAAAACAGCCCTCTCCAAAGCCAAAAACACAGCATCAATGGGACCGGACGGTGTCCCAGGCTGCGTCCTACATGAGCTCAAAGATGGACTAACCCCTCACCTAAACACACTGTTTAAACTCAGCCTCTCCACAGGCTACGTGCCCACAGAGTGGTGCACAGCAACAGTTATTCCACTCCACAAAGGTGGAGCCACAACAGACCCCAGGAACTATTGCCCTATAAGCCTGACTAGCTTGGTCTGCAAAGCTATGGAGTGCATCATCATGGATCTCATTAACAGAGACATTGGAAACCTCCAAACACTGGACCCTACCCAGTTGGGCTTTGTTAAAGGCAGATCATGACTCCTAAACCTGGTGGACTTCTTTGACACAGCTACCAAGGCTATAGATGAGGAAAAGGTGGCCCACATAGCCTACCTAGACCTCGCAAAGGCCTTCAGCACCATTTCCCACTCAGGTATTTTAGACAAGCTCACCAGCCTGAACATAAACCCCTACATCACGAGATGGGTTGCCAACTGAATCATGGACAGAACCCACATGATAAGAGTTGCGGGAGCTAGGTCTGACTCTAAACCGGTTACAAGTGGCATTCCCCAGGGCTCAATCCTAGGACCCCTCCTGTTTGGCATATACTTCTCAGAGGTACAGGCAAGCACAGGAGGACTATGGCTGACTAGGTTCACAGGTGACTGCAAACTAGGGGCTATAATTGACTCTCTGGCTGACACAGACAACCTCCAAAAGGGTCTCACTGAGACAGATACCTGGTGCCAAAACAATGGCCTCAAGCTAAATGCCAAAAAGTGCATAGTCATCCCCTTTGGAAAAAAACAAAGTACCCACAAACTACCACATAGGTGGTAGCTCCATAAATACAGAATATGTAATAAGGGATCTGGGGACCCAAGTAGATAGTAACCTCTACTTTGATAATCACATTGCCAAAGTGGTTAGAAAGCCCTTCTATGTGGCCCACCTAATCACAAAAGGGTTTTCATACAGATCAAAAGAGGTCATTTGGCCCCTTTATGCATCACTCATCAGACCCATCATAGAGTACAATGCCCCATTTGGGATGTACCTTACAAGACACCTGCAACAACTGGAAAGACCACAGAAGTACCTCACCAAGAGGATCACTGGCCTCAAGCAGATGCCCTATGCAGCTCGACTGAAGAAACTCCAGCTGTACTCAGTTGCATACCACCTACTCAAAGGTGATCTCTGCCTGACATACAAGGCCACATCCAACCTAGAACTGATGTCCCCTTGAGCCAAACACTCAGGGATCTAAACCTCACCACAACAATAAATAGGATGTGCTGGAGGGATAGATTCCTGTCCCAGAGACTTCCCATGCTCTAGAACAAGATTCTAATCTACATTAGGCAGAGCTTCTTGCTAACCCTCTTCAAGAGAAACCTTGACGAGTGGATGGGAAACAGAAAGTTTACCTCAGGGATCACTTCAATGGCTCTGCTGGACAGAGGCACATGGAACTAATCTAAGGGGACAGTGAAAGCCGACACATTCCGGCTAGGCTTATAAATGCCTTCGGGCAGATAGCCTAGTACCTACCTATGAACCTATGAACCTATAACAGTACAGACTACACATAGAGTGGTGCATGCATGTAACAGTACAGAGGCTAACTAGAGTGCTAAATGCACGTAACAGTAGAGAACCCAGGTAGAGTCGTGCATGCACATAATAGTACAGACCCCAGGTACAGTGGTGCTTGCACATAACAGTATTGACCCCAGGTAGAGTGATGCATACAAGTAACAGTGCAGACCTGAGTTAGAGTGGTGCACACACATAACAGTACAGACCACAGGTAGAGTGGTGCTTGCACATAACAGTACAGACCCAAATTAAGCAGTGCATGCACATAACAGTACAGACTATAGTTTGACTGGTGCATGCACATAACAGTGCAGACACCAGGTAGAGTGGTGCATGCATATAACTGTATAGACCTCAGGTAGAGCAGAGCACACCCATAACAGTACAGATCCCAGGTAGAGTGGTGCATGCACATAACCGTACAGACCCCAGGTAGAGCGGTGCATAAACAACTGTACAGATCCCAGGTAGACTGGTGCATTCGCATAACAGTACAGACTCCAGGTACAGTGCTGCATGCACATAACAGTGCACACCCCAAGTAGACTGGTGCATGCACTTAACAGTACACTCTGCAGCTAGAGTGGTGCATGCTCATAATAGTACAGACCCCAGCCAGAGTGAATCATGTACATAACAGCACAGACCCCAGGTAGAGAAGTGCATGCACATAACTGTACAGACCCCAGGTAGAGCAGTGCACACACATAACAGTGAAGGCCCCAGGTAGAGTGGAGAACACACATAACAGCACACACTCCAGGTAGAGTGGTACACACCTATAACAGTACAAACCCCAGGTAGAGTGTTGCACACATGAAACATTGCAGACCCGAGCTTGAGTGGTACACACACATAACAGTACATACCCTAGGTAGAGTGGTACACACATGTAACAGTGCATACACCAGATAGAATGGTGCATGCACATAACAGTGCAGACCCCAGGTAGAGTGGTGTATACACAAAGCAGTACAGCCCCCAGTTAGAGTTATAGTACAGACCCCAGGTAGAGTGGATCATGCACATAACAGTGCAAACCCCAGGTAGAGTGGTGCACTCAAATAACAGTGCAGACCCCAGGTAGAGTGGTGCACATACATAACAGTACAACTCATTGGCTTCTTCCCCTAAGTGTTGTTCACATTACCTTTGTAGATTATCCCCATCCTTACTTTTCACTTTCTTTGGTGGTTTGTAAACTCAACTTTAGAATCTTTTTCATGTAAGGATCCTATCCCTTAATTTCCATTCATAACAGAAATATCCATGGGGTGCTCTGATGAAAGATCAGTTAATCCTATATTTCACCTTATCACTATTATTCCTTCACACTTTATGTACAAATATTTAGGAAGCATATAGTTCTGCTCTAATTTCCCCCATGGAGCTCATACCTTCTCATGGAGCAGGTGCTCCCAACAGATCACTTTAGTCTTCTTTTCTTTCCACTGTCTATGGCCACATTACTTATGTATTTCAATTTCACTCTCAGCTGTTGACATTGCATAACTGATCTAAACATAATTCCCTTCTGCTTTTGATGCATTTCTATTAAAAGCACAGAATATTTCATTGCACAGGCTAAGCCTCCCCTCTGCATGCTCAGTCTCCTATACTGCATATCATACAATATTTTTTTCAAAATATTTTGTTAGCTTCATAATTAATTTGCACTTAGCTCATATTTCTGAAATAATAGATGATAAAGTAACTTTATATGAATTGCATCTACATATAACCTTGTATCAGTTATATTCAACTGTCGGCGTTCCTTCAGCAAAGTAAATTTATTCAAAGATTCTAGGCTTTCATCCATCCCATATACATAATCCCATATCATCATATCATATCATATCATATCATATCATATCATATCATATCATATCATATCATCAACTTCCATGACCCAGGACCACCACTCCGCCTTTCTGGAGACACTGGAAAACATGAAGGTCCTACCGAACACCATGATATTGAGCGATTTCAATTACCCTACCGTTAACTGGGAAAACTACTCAAGTACAAACTCCCAGGTCCACTGCTTCCTGGAATTTATCAACTCAAATGCCCTGGATCAGCTGGTAAACTCCCCTACCAGAGGTGAAAACATATTGGACCTGGTCATCACCAACAAGGGCGACAGGTGTTCCACACCGAAGGTCAGCCCATCACTGGTTAGATCAGACCATAAACTAATCACTCTGGATGTCCACACCACACCACCATCTCCAACCAAGGAAACCATAGTGAAAAACTTTTCTATAGCAAACTTCACCTTAGTTAAGACAGAGGTGGTAAGTTTCACAGCCCCCACACTAAAGGATAGCAGTGTCCAAGATGCAAGAACCTTTACAAATGCACTCTATGAGCACCTACAAGGGTGCATGGATCGTGTCATCCCTAGCAAAACCAAGACTCACTCCCCTAAGAAAAGTAACCAGTCTGGTGGACCCCTGCCATAAACAGGCTTTATAATAGAAGGAGGATACAAGTTCAGAAAAAAAGCAAATCCCAAGAAGGAAAGGCATCCCTGATCAGTATCAGTAATAAACTAAGGTCCCTCATAAAATCCTTCAAGGCTAACTTCAAAAGAAAAATAGCCAAGAATTCGAAAGATAACCACAAAGCCTTCTTTAGATATGTCAAGAATCTAAGTGGCAACTCACAGATATGCTCTGAGCTAGTGCAAAATAGCACAAAATATACTGAGCCTACTGATATTGGCAACATCCTGGCAGATAGATTCAGTGCAAACTTCACCCCCCCCTCTCACCCCCAAAAGGGCCCGCAACAATACCAGAAAAGTATAGTGCCCCAGAAATCCCAGACACACAGGTGAAAACAGCCCTTTCAAAAGCCAAAAGCACAGCGTCAATGGGGCCAGATGGTGTCCCAGGCTGCATCTTGCATGAACTACAGAACGAACTAACCCCCCACCTAAACACACTCTTCAACCTCAACCTCTCCACAGGCTACGAGCCCATAGAATGGCGCACAGCAACAGTTATTCTGCTCCACAAAGGAGGGGCCACAACTGACCCTAATAACTATTGTCCCATAAGCCTGACTAGCCTGGTCTGCAAGGCTATGGAGCACATCATCATGGAACTCATTAACAAAGACATTGGGAACCTCCAAACACTTGACCCAACCCAGTTCGGCTTTGTTAAGGGCATATCATGCCTTCTAAACCTGGTTGACTTCTTCGAGACAGTCACCAAGGACATACATGAGGGGAAGGTAGTTCACACAGCGTACCTTGACATTGCCAAGGCTTTTGACACCATTCCCCACTCAGGAATTATAGAAAAACTCACTAGCCTAAACATAAACCCCTACATCATGAGATGGGTTGCCAAGTGGCTTATAGATAGAACTCACACTGTAAGAATAGTGGGCTCTAGGTCAGACTCTAAACCAGTCACAAATGGTGTCCCATAAGGCTCGGTCAGCATATACTTCTAAGAAGTACAGGCAAACACAGGAGGACTATGGCTAACCAAGTTCGCCGATGACTGCAAACTGGGAGCCATAATTGACTCTCTGGCTGATACAGACATTCTCCAAAAGGGCATTACTGAGAAGGACACCTGGTGTCAAAGTCATGGTCTCAAGCTAAATGCCAAAAAATACATAGTCATCCCGTTTAGGAAAAACAAAACACCCATGAATTACCTCATAGGTGGCAGCCCACTTAATACAGAAGAGGTAATAAGAGATCTGGGGACCCAGGTAGATAGTAATCTCTCCTTTGGCAATCATATTGCCAAAGTAGTTAGGAAATCCTTCTATGTAGCCCATCTAACTACTAAAGGGTTCGCATCTAAAAATAAAGAGGTTATAGCGCCCCTCTGCTCATCACTCATCAGACCCATCATAGAGTACAATGCCCCATTTGGGATGTACCTCACAAGACACTTCCACCAGCTGGAAAGACCACAAAAGTACCTCACCAAGAGGATTACTGGCCACAAACATATGTCCTATGCAGCCTGACTGGAAAAACTCCAACTGTACTCAGTCGCATATTGCTTACTCAGAGGTGATTTCTGCCTGACTTGCAAAGTTATGTCTAACTTAAATTGTTGGACATGCTCCACCTAAAGAAATCCAAGTCACTGCAAGCCACTTGCTCTAGTGAGCTAAACCTCACCACAACAATAAATAGAACATGCTGAAGGGATAAATTCCTGTCACAGAGACTCTCCATGTTTTGGAACAAAATTTCTAGAGCCCCTCACTAACACTCTTCAAGAGAAACCTTGACAAGTGGATGGGTAACAAAAAATACACCCCTGGGATCACTTCATTGGCTCTTCTTGACAGAGGCTCAGTTAATTAATCAACAGGGAGGTGAAAGCTGACACACTCTGGCTAGGCTTATAAATGACCTCGGGCAGATAGCCTAGTACCTACCTATGAACCTATGAACCTATATATTTCTGACTGACCTTAAAAAAAATTACCTGACAGTTCCACTGGGAGTGTCTGGAACATATATAATTATAAAGGTAACACAAAAATGAATTGATGTTCTACCTGGTACAGCTCTACAGAAATGTTTTATGTATACATTTGGTAGCTGGGTTAAGGGCACTGCTCCAAAGACTTTTTTTAAGCATGGTCAAGATCACAAGGCAGCATTTAAAATAGCATGTTACAGTATATAGACAAACTGGAATCGGTATAGCAAGGAAAGTGGTGTTGCAGTCAGTTACAATATGGAGGAGTACACTAATGAATAGTTGTATAAAATTAGGAAAACGTTAGAGACTGAGCAAACAAACTGTACAGCACTGCATTCAGTAATCAGGCATAACATGCAATTAAATACAATATTGATCATCTTTAAATATAATCTTTCAACCTTTTTCTTTAAATGTTCATAAGTCCTATTAATCAGATTCTTCAATGTGTTCCCTAATAATATCCCTAAATGTTTAATATATTCTATTTTCCAGAAATAATCATGTTTCATCTGCAAATTTCCTAATGGAATATTGTTGTATCGTTCGGCTTTTCCCGGTTAGGGGTCACCACAGCGGAACTCCGGTCCGCTAATGATTGGCAGTAGAGTTTTACATACTGAGTTGCCAGCTCTGATGTACAACCTTCAACGAAGGTACGCCCACTCATGCATGTCTCCACACAGAAGACGCTTTAGCTGAGAATCGAACAGGACAGCGTCTTACTGTGAGGCGACAACGCTACCGCAGCACCACTACTGCATGTGTAATTTACTTTATTCGTCTTGTAGCCCAACAAACAAAGTCATTCAAAATCTGAAACAGTTTATCAGTCTCTCTCTCTCACTGTCTCTTACACACACACACACACACACACACACACACACACACACACACACACACACACACACACACACACACACACACACACACACACACACACACACACACACACACACACACACACACACACACACACACACACACACACACACACACACACAAACACACAGATATGCATGCTCTCTGTCTTTCTCTAGATTAGACAAATAAATTATTCCATCATCTGAAAATAATTATATTTTAAATGTTAGCCCTGTACTGTATATCTTTCTCAATTTAATGATCTTGCTACTGCAGCCAAAGGCTCAAAGTATAGTGTAAACACTGAAAGTGAGGATGGGTACCCATCACTACTTCAACAAACTATTCCATAAACACAAAAGCCATTTACACTTGCACAGTAAATAATACAGCTCAGTCCTTTTAAAAGCTTTCTCTCCATCAAGATCGAATATCACTATAGGGCCTTATCTGGCTGTGCCATTCTCAACAGAAAGCCATTTTCAAAATATTATGAAAATCCTGTCTACTAGCAATAAACCCAAATTGGTTGCCATCAAATTCAGTTCTAACGTAACTAGCCTCTTTTCCAATATTGCCATAAAGAGCTCATAATTATGATTAAAAACTGAAATTACTCTATACAATGAAAAAAATCACTTATATTTCTCTTGTTGGAAACACATTTTCCACTGATACCCTCTGTGGGGGTTATAGTTGCTTAGATTCCGATACCTCGCCTTTGTTGATTACCAGTTGTAAAACTTGCTTGGCACATTACCCCATTGTAGAGTTTTCCGTAACCCTACTCTTTAAAAATTCAGTCATCTCCTCAAATGTAAATCATCCACCTCCTTCATAGTTCAAATTATAAAATTAATTTGGCATATGATCAGACCCTGGAGTTTTCCTCCTGGCCTGCACTTTGACCATTCCAATCAAGTGTTCAAATGTATATTGTCTACCTCATCTCTCATAAGCCTTGCTGACTCTAAATTTTGCAAAAAAACTCTGATTTCAAGAGCACCTCCCCTACTTTGTTAGTGCATCATAGAAGTTTTGATAATAGTGTCTAAAATACACTGACAGTCAACACTAGACCCCTACTATCACCTTCTTCATTCTCAGTCCTCATATTTCCTATGATCATTTACAATCAGTGCTATCAAAGTCAATCTGCAAGACCTTCTGACAGTATAGAGAATTGTAAAAGTATTTATCCCTTAAAAACAATAAAAAACATGCTTTATGTCCAGCAGCAATTTCAGCTCTAATCTTATTTACTTTTTCTGCATTTTTTAACAGAATCATCACATTCCAACAACATCCTTAACAATTATTTTAGTTTCTTCCCCATCTTCTTGATTTTTACCTTATGGTTAGTAATCATCTGAGCCATTTGACAGAATACCTTCATTTTTAGCTTTTATTTAAATTGATCCCTTTGCTATTATAACTCTTACCAGCTATGTATAATACTAATTACATTTCTCTTATTAACCCTTTGTACTAGTCCTTAAATGATGTAGCTTTTAACATACTCATAGGAAATCTCCAATGTTTTCCCATGCAAGAAGACCCCACTCTACTAACAACACATTCCACTGAAGCATGGTCTGTTATTTTTTTCTGTTTGGTATTCTTTCCACATTACCTGGCTACCCTCATGCTTCCCCCATTGGGACATAACCCATTTATCCCCATACCCAGAAATTTCACCCTGGATCAGGATTAAAACCATCTGGAGGGGTAGTCATTCAGACAGTTATGATGGTGACTTCTGTCCTTAGCATCCTGGTAACGATGGCGTTTGTAATGAACTAACTCCACCTCTGGGCAGGGAAACATGTAGTTCATATCACAGGAGAGGCCTGCAATATTATCTCCATGAGACGGCACACTTCCACACATCTATATTGAAGGCTACTACCAGGTGGTAACTTGATGACCTTTTGCCTGCTCTCCAGACTGTGCATTTGCATCACTTCCCCTCCTCTGAAGGACCGTGGCAATTGCAGATGGCTCTACCCTGTCTCTTTTCACAAGACAACATGCATATCCCCCCCGTCAGCTCTTTCAATCCCCTAAGTCAATAGGTGAATTCAGAATACCCTGGTCTGCAGTCAGTGCTTTATTCCTCTACACCACCAGAGCTGCCTAAGCATGATCCGGTATTAATATAAGGTGACTCTTAACCTCATTCACTAAATAAACATCTTCAGTCACTATACATATATCTTATTGATACATGAACCCACCTGATACATTACTTAGTAGTATGTATAATTCACCATGACTAAGTAATTGTCATTTACAGAGTTAAGAGTCACTACCTTCATAGTAATTGATATAGTTTCCCTATTCTTGGAACATACCTCATTCTCAGGCTTCTTTTTGCCTTCAGGTTATGAGTTAGTACATCTGAAAACATCATATGCACTACAGTCCACTCATCTTTTTTCTTTATTTAAATTTTGCTTGTACGAGTCTCAGTTGAATATATACACTTAATAAGGTCAACTTTACATAATATATTTTAGTATCTATTACTAAATATACCACTGTATATGAATTTAATAATATTATATCTCTTTTTCATGCCTCTGTATATTATCCATATAAACTAACTCAAAGGCTTGCCAACATCTGCTTAAAAGCAATCTGTCTAAGCTAAAAAACAATGTGACAAAACAGTAACAATGTTTACTATATGCACTACTAGAGATGCACATTCCAGCCCATGTGCAGTCTCCATTTCTGCAGTAAGCAGGACATTGAACCGTTTTTGTCAACAGCAGGAATTATTGGTATACTTGCACATATGGTTATTCCCACCTTCCTGTATATATCTGTCTGTTATAAAGATTTGCTTCCTTATCCAGAAATGACATACTTTTTCCTCCAAGGAATATGTTTATTTTGTCAGAAATTTAGAATATAGTTCTATATATCTGTCTGACCTTGCCTCTCTGTGAATGGAGTTTTCTTAGTTGATGGGGAAACTTTGGATTGCAGTTGGAGATTTAAATTGTTCTGTTGTAAAGGGGCTAAATTCAAAGACAAGTGTTAAGGACTAGTTCTAGGGCTCATTGGGAGGATGTCAAGCTGCACTTGAAAAACTTTTTTTGGCCACCCATGTACAAGACCTTACTAATCAACAAGGACTAAACTGGCATCACTACAGAAAGCTCTTCTTGAGGAACAAACACGTTATATCAGGGAGCATAATGAGGAATGTTTGGTTTGATAAAAGATTTAATAGCCCAGATTAATGCTTTATTAGATTACAAAATAAATCATGCAAAACACTGGTCACTTCCAGATTCTTTATGAGTAAGACACATGACGTTGATGTAATATCCAGTGAAGTTTCTAAATGAAAGGGAGAAAATTATGTTAAAACTTTGCAAAACTAGCTGATGCAATATTCCTGCAAGGTGACTCAACACCTACTTCTTAGCAATAAGCTACAATCTGTATGAGTTCAAAACCAAATAAAGATCCCCAACGTCTGACCTCATACTGGCCAATTGCTGTCTTAAACCAAGATTATGAATTATTTATGTCTAGTTATGCAGCTAGACTATCAGGAGGTTTACCCTGTTTTATTCATTTAGGCCAGATGGGTTGTAATAATCACTTCTGATAACCTAACTAAAACTTTCACTATTATTACAGATGCCAATTAGAGGGGAGTTTAATTGTTAATAGGCAGTCTAGATGAGGAAAAGACTTTCAATAGAGTTAATTGGGAGTCTCTTCTTTTGGCACTACAATGCAGGGCCTTTCCACTCATCATTACCATCAGCTTCTTTCGGCTGTTCCCATTAGGGGTCGCCACAGCGGATCATCTGTTTCCATTTCTTCCTGTCCTCTGTATCATGCTCTTTCACACCAAACGCCTGCATGTCCTCTCTCACCACAACCATAAACCTTATCTTAGGCCTTCCTCTTTTCCTTTTACCTGGCAGCTCCATCCTTAGCATCCTTTTCCCAATATACCCAGCATCCCTCCTCAGCACATATCCAAACCAATGCAATCTCGCCTCTCTTGCTTTGTCTCCAAACTGTCCAAACTTAGCTGACCCTCTAATATACTGATTCCTAATCCTGTCCATCCTAGTCACACCCAGTGCAAATCTTAACATGTTTAACTCTGACTCCTGCCTTTTTGTCAATGCCACCGTCTCCAACCATATAACATAGCTGGCCTCACTACCCTCTTGTAGACCTTCCCTTTCACTCTTACTGGTACCCGTCTGTCACAAATCACTCCTGACACTCTTCTCCACCAATTCCACCCTGCCTGTGCTCTCTTCTTCACCTCTCTTCCACACTCACCATTACTTTGAACTGTTGATCCCAAGTACTTAAACTCATCCACCTTTACCATGTCTCCTCCCTGCATCCTCACCATTCCTCTACCCTCCCTCTCATTTACACACATATATTCTGTTTTAGCCCTGCTGACCTTCATTCCTCTCCTCTCTAAAGCATATCTCCACCTCTCCAGGGTCTCCTCAACCTGGTCCCTACTCTCACTACATATCACAATGTCATCTGCAAACATCATAGTCCACAGGGCCTCCTGTCTGATCTCATCTGTCAACCTGTCCATCACCACTACAAATAAGAAAGGGCTCAGAGCTGATCCTTGATGTAATCCCACCTCCACCTTAAACGTATCTGTCACTCCCACCGCAGTCCTCACCAATGTCACACTACCCTTGTGCATATCCTGTACCACTCTTACGTACTTTTCTGTCCCTCCCGACTTCCTCATACAATACCACAACTTCTCTCTAGCACCCTGTCATATGCTTTCTCTAAGTCCACAAAGACACAATGCAACTCCTTCTGACCTTCTCTGTATTTCTCCAGCAACACTCTCAGAGCAAACATTGCATCTGTAGTGCTCTTTCCTGGCATAAAACCATACTGCTGATCACTAATCATCACCTCCCTTCTTAACCTAGCTTCCACTACTCTTTCCCATAACTTCAAGCTGTGACTGATCAATTGAATCCCTCTGTAGATACTGCAGCTCTGCACATCACCCTTATTCTTAAAGATAGGTACCAAAACACTTTTTCTCCACTCCTCATGCATCCCCTGATTTTCCAAAATTTCATTAAACAATCTAGTTAAAAATTCCACTGCCATTTGTCTTAAGCACCTCCATGCTTCCACTGGTATGTCATCTGGGCCAACAGCCTTTCCATTCTTCATCCTCTCAATAGCTCTCCTTACTTCCTCCTTGCTAATCTGTTTCACTTCCTGATTCACTATCCCCACATCATCCAACCTTCTCTCTCTCTCATTCTCTTCATTCATCAGCCCTTCAAAGCACTCTTTCTATCTACTCAACACACTCTCCTCGCTTGTGAGTACATTTCCCTCACTATCCTTTATCACCCTTACCTGCTGCACATCTTTCTGAGCTCTGTCCCTCTATCTAGCCAATCGGTGCAGGTCCTTTTCTCCATCTTTAGTGTCCAATCTCTCATACAACTCTCCATATGCCTTATCCTTAGCCTTCTCCACCTCTCTCTTTACCATGCACCTCATCTCCTTATACTCATGTCTACTTTCTTCATCTCTTTGACAATCCCACTTCTTCTTCTTCACCAGTCTCTTCCTCTGTATACTCTCCTGTTCTTTCTCATTCCACCACCAGGTCTCCTTGACCTCCTTCCTCTGTCCAGATGTCACACCCAGCACCTTTCTAGCAGTCTCCCTTACTAGCTCTGCTGTAGTTACCCAGCTATTCGGTAACTCTTCACTGCCTCCCAGGGCTTGTCTTAACTCTTCCCTGAACTCCACCTCACAATCACCCTTTTTTAACTTCCACCATTTAATCCTTGGCACTGCTTTCACATGCCTCCTCCTCTTCTTGATCACCGTCATCCTACTTTCATTCTATTCTGCTTAACTATACTTTCTCCTGTCACCACTTTACAGTCTCCAATCTCCTTCAGACTGGCCCTCCTACATAGGATATAATCCACCTGTGTGCATCTTCCTTCACTCTTGTACATCACCCTATGCTCCTCCCTCTTCTTAAAATATGTATTCACCACAGCCATGTCCATTCTTTTCGCAAAATCCACAATCATCTGACCTTCTGCATTCCTCTCCTTAACACCATACCTACCCATCACTTCCTCATCCCCTCTGTTCACTTCACCAACATGCCCATTGAAGTCAGCTCCAATCACTAGTCTTTCACCCTTGGGTACACTTACCACCACTTCATCCAACTCACTCCAAACATTTTCCTTCTCATCCATCGCACACTCAACTTGTGGCGCATATGCACTAACAACATTCATCATTACACCATCAATTTCAAGCTTCATAAACATCACTCTATCAGACACTCTCTTCACCTCCAAAACACTCTTGGCATACTGTTCCTTTAGGATAACCTCTTCCCCATTTCTCCTGCCGTCCACAACATGATAGAACAATTTGAACCTGCCTCCTATACACCTGGCCTTACTTCCCTTCCATCTGGTCTCTTGTGCATGCAATATATCAACCTTCCTTCTCTCCATCATATCAGCTAGCTCTCTCCCTATACCAGTCAGACTGCCAACATTCAAAGTTCCTACTCTCACTACTACACTCCTAACCTTCCTCCACTCTTCCTGCCTTCGGGCATGCCTTCCCCCTCCTCTTTTCCTTCGGCCAACAGTAGCCCAATTTCCACCAGCACCCTGTTGGCTAACAGTACTGGTGGCGGTCGTTGTTAACCCGGGCCTCGACCAATCTGGTATGGAAGTATGAAATGTTCTCCGCATAAGTCATTTGGCAGAGGTTTTACGCCAGATGCCCTTCCTGACCCAACCCTCCCTATTTATCTGGGCTTGGGACCAGCACAAAGAAATGCACTGGCTTGTGCATCCCCAGTGGCTGGGTTAATTCCACTACTATTTATAAATATAATGTAAAAAATATATAGTGTCTCCACTGCTAGAGTTAAAGTTTGAACTTAGCTTTCAGCTTTACATGAGGCATCCAACAGGCTGTCATTTGTCACCCCTGCTATTCACAATATATTTGGAGCCATTAGTGATTAAAATTAGGCATAGTGAGATTGGCAGGTATAGACTGGAAGGATGTGAATATAAACTTTCCTTATATGTGGATGGACTACTTTTACGTTATAATAATCCTGAAAGGGTTGTTTAAAGAGATTTTAATCTCTTTCAGCAATTCAGAAAGATATCCAGGTACAAAATTGGCGGCATAGCTGGCATAATGGTTAAGGTCTTTACCTTCCATGCACAAGGTATAATGTTCACTCCTGACCTCCGGTCAATGCCTGCATGGAGTTTGCATGTTGTCTCTGTTTCTGTTAGGGTTTCTGCCACCTCTCAAAAAATCCTGAGTGTTTCCATGTTTTACTCACCAAAAAATGCTGCTGTGGGCAGCAACACAGACTCTAGTTGCTACCTACTGGGGAAGACCTGCATAGGCTGACCACTGTGGGCATCAAATGCAGAGTGCAGTATCCCCTACATAGGAGAAAATGGATCATGTGTGCTGTGTCAGGGCTAACAACCTGATGGTGTAAAAATTTTCTCTAGGTGGGCACATAGCCAATATCACCAAAGATGAGCATGGGTGGGTGATAAATCAGTTAAGAACCTGACCTAATCTGACCTATGCCAGGGGTCCATGTTAATGACTAGATGAGTATATGTGCCCCATTGGCCAGGGTGTGCCAGCAGCAGCCCTTTGTCAATAAGCTACTGGCCAGATTTTTTCCAGTTGCCCAGCTTGGGTTACTTGAGATAACTCTATTGAGTGAAAGCTAGATGTAAAGCCATTCAACCTGCCAAACATGAGCAAAGGATTGCTAAGCTCAGTATATGTTCATTGAAAAGACAGAGCTTGGAAGTGTATGACATGATCATAAGAAGTAAGCTGGAGATCCCCTGTATCAAGGATCCAAGATGGAAGGGCAGTGGGTAGTGCAACAAAGTGTGAAGCAAAGTTCCTCCCTAACCCAATTCAAGTGTAACTTGGACATTGGATAGGGAACAGGAATTTCATCCCTGGTTTGGCACCTATGTTTCTAATGGACACAGGCAACCTGTAAATGGTTCATCTCCCAGGCCTCTGCTTACACTTATCAGGGGTATCAGAACTTGTCAGAGATTTGGGATTCATGGCTAGGCTTAAAAAGGCCCTTGTGGTCATTAGCCTAGTAAACACCCATGAACCTATAGAGTCAGTTAGTTTGGAATCCAGTGTCTGCTACTCAGGAGGAGGACAGAGTAGACATGGTGTGTGAATTGTGAGGGAGAGGCTTCAGAACCCAGTGAGGGATGTCAACAGAATTAGTGACAGACTTATGGCAAGCAGACAGTGTAAGTACAGGGAGGAATTCATAATCTCAGCATATGCTCCACAGTAGGGTTGTGACAGTGAAGAAAAGAAAGCATTTAGGCAACAGTTGCAGGGTGTACTAGATAAAACAGGACGTTAGTTGGTTTTGCTAATGGAGATAGTAATGCTCATATCAGGACTGACAGAACAGGTTATGAGAATTTCTTGGGTCCACATGGGTGGGGGCAACAGAAATAAAGAAGGAGCGGCCATTCTGTGCTTCTGTCTGGCAACTTGCTTGATCATCGCCAACACATGGTTCAGCAAGACAGACAGCCAGAAGATTACATACAAGAGTGGCCAAACCACAGCTCAGGTAGACTTCCTCCTAGTGAGGAAAGGGCACTGGAGAAGAATTAGCAATTGCTAAGTCATTCACACTGAAACAGTCAGACCACAGCATTGCCACAATCAGCTGCAAGCAGTGGTCAGAGAAGTATCTATAGAGAACAGAGGCCAGGCTGAAGACCTGCAAGTTGACTGGAGATAAAAGACAACACTTCAAGGAAATACTCAGGGCTCTTGCTCTGAAACAGGCAGATATGAAGAAGAAGATTGGCAGCACCTCAAAACAGTTGACTATAGAATAAATATGTGGCTGAGTCAGGTATGGAAATAAGGTACATAAGGAAACCTGGTGGTAGAATGTGGAATGCCAAAGTTCAGAATGTCATCAAAAGAAAGTAGAAATGCAGGAAAAAGTAGAAGATAGAAATGACAGACCAGGCTAAGAAGAAATACCAAAAACTATGAAAGCACATGCCAGATGATCCAAAAAAGTATTTATTTCTTCTAGCACCTCGGCTCTACAGCCTTTACAAAGTATAGAGTGTACTTACCAAAGTTTATACAAAATTTGATGATGGCAATCAATATTTAAATGGTCAAAGTTTCCACCTACCACATACTTTACCAGCTCTTCCACATGGAGATTTTTTAAGAGTACGTCTGTGTAATGATGATGTAGAGTTTTATGAAGAATTGCAGCATACTATAAATATGTTTGCAGGGAGAGGATATGATGTGGAAAGCCTAAATAAGGATGTGGATAATGTTATCAGTAGGTGTAATAGGAATTTTGAGATAAAAAAAACAGAGTAGTTGTATACTTAGGGGCAAAGATATCAATAGACAAGGGATTTTCTTTGTAATAATATATAGCCCCTTTAGTGAAGTGGTAGTAGGTTTGGTAAAACATTACTGGGGTTTTCTAACCTAACATAATGATTTTTGTGATGTATTAGAAAAATACCTACATAAGGAAAGCTAGGATAGAAAGTCCCATTGCATCTCACTTTAAGATTGATCACAATATGGATGAAGAAGGGCCTCAGGCCACAGTTTTAGATCAAGTTTGGCATGGCCAGTATGGTAATTTAGAGATTAAATCTAAGTTATTACATAAACAATATGTTTTTATACTTAAATATAATACATTGACCCCTAGAGGTTTGAATTTAGAATGCAATTGGAAAGTTTTTATTTCATTATTGTGTGAATGCAATAATTATTGGATGATTTGTTTAATTATGTAATTGTTTAATTATTAGGTAATTATCTTTTTTATATAATTGTGTTTTTCTTGCTGCTTGGTTTTATACTCTGTAAAGGCTGTAGAGCTGAGGTGCTAGGAGAAATAAATAGTTTTTTAGATTATCTGGCCTGTGCTTTCATAGTTTTTGGATTTACCTTTTGGTTATTGTGGTTGTGGAGCTGTTAAGAAGAAATACCAGTTGGCAAACAAAGAGGCTAAGAGAGCAATTGTGACAGCAAATAACAAAGCATCAGAGGCACTCTACCAACTTCTAGAAAGTGACTCTGCAGATGGCACAAATAAACTCTATCAGGTTGCAAGGCAAAGACAGAAAGATAAAGAAGACAGTTTGACACCCTTCATTAGGGATACCAGTAGCAACCTGTTCACCAGTCCACGGGATCAGAGGCAGACACAAGGAGTACTTCCAGCAACTTCTGAATGCAGAAAATCCCCCAGAAGTTGTACTGCCCCAAACACAGCATATGATGAAAGAAGGAGAGAAGGAGCCTGTGACAAAAGGAAATTTGGCCAGCCTAGCTATCTGGAATTGTGTAAATAATTATATGTCATTTGTGAATATTAATATGATTTATATAGAAGTGTGACAAAAGAAGATACTGCCAGCACGGCTGTCTGGAATTTTGTAACTAATCACGTCATTTGTTAATGTCAACATGATTAATATGCTTGTCTTACAAATGTATTAGAACTGTATTTTATGTGTATATTAAACTGCTGGTACAGAAATATGTGTTGAACAGGGTTTGTGCAGTACCGAGCTTAAAAGATCTATCCACAGTGTACCAACTGGAACATAGAAGTTTAACTTGTAAAACTTTAGAATAGTTGAGACTGAAGTACTTTATTGCTGGGCCATAAACAAGAGATGTTATCTTTCAGTTTCAGTCAACAGGAGACAGGATGTCTATAATAGGGGACTCTATGTGTTGCCTTGAAAGAGACATAATTACTAGGTTTGAGATGTAGGTGTGTTTTATTGTTTTAGGACTTCCAGGATCTGCAGACATATGAGAAAAAGCCTTTATTTATGTATTTTTTTTTACAGAGAGATGTTAAATGCTACAGTGGGGGTTTAGCTTAGGAACTAAAGTCAAATGGCCAACAGTGATGTCATGCTACAAGTATCCCAGCAGTAATATTTGATGTTAATTAAAGAACTCTCTGAGAGAGAGACAGAGAGAGAGGGAGGGGGGGATTTTGTATTTTGTCTTTGGCCTGGAAACATCCACTCTCACCACACCTGCACTTGCCTTGCTGTGAGTTTTTAGTGCATAATAACTCTTTTAGATTCAGTATAGCTTAGATGTTTTATTTATTTATTTGTGACTGTCCTATGTTGTTTTAAATATCTTCTGTGATTTTGAAATCTGAAGTTACTGTGATAATTTATTGAGTATTTTCTGGTTCTTTTATCATTTATTATTAAATATATTTAAACCTTTCAGTTGTGGCTGATCTGTTTAGAGACATTTAAGCTCTTAGAGTACTTGCATATCTATTTGGTGACACTGTACAGGCCACTCCTAATAGCCTTGGTCTTGGTCAAACTACCATTTGGATTAATAGTAACATTACACAGTAGGATTGGACACTGTGAAGGGCCTTAAAGTAGCTAATAAGGGGTTCTGGTGGCAGTGGTAACTACCTTATAGTCTGGGCAGAAGGGGGCATAGCTAATAAAAATGTGCCAGCCTTTTCCAGGTGTGTGTGTGTGTGTGTGTGTGTGTGTGTGTGTGTGTGTGTGTGTGTGTGTGTGTGTGTGTGTGTGTGTGTGTGTAAAACAAATCTCCAATAGTGTGTATGTGTCAGCTACTTGGGGAGGGACACAAAGCACTGGTTGAAAAGAGAGAGTGTTAGAGGACTTGGCTTGGAACCCTGGCTAAGGACTCAGCTCTATAGCTGTGTCAATGGGGAGTGTTACTGGGGATCTGGAGAAAGAGGGATAAACCAGTCCTAGACTTACTGTGGTCTCTGTGTGCTCCTAAGGGAAAATGCACTTTACTGTGTTTGTACTTGTCATCCTCCCAGTGTGTATGTTCCCCACTGTTGCCAGTGGTGAGGATTGAGGCTTGTTAGATTATTGGGCCAGTGCAGGAGTGTCATAGAGCCCACCCTAGAAGAAGTAAGCACAACACTAGGGAAATTAAGTCATCAAAAGCAGCAGGTTCAGATGAGGTCACAGCAGATATGGTCAAGATGGGTGAACTAGGGGAGAAGTGGTTCCTGAAGTACTCATAGCAGTATGGAGAGAAAGGCATTTCCTGGATGACTGGAAAACAAGCATACTAGCATAACTGCACTAGAACAAAGGGGCATGCACAATAATGAGCAGTAGAGAGGTATTAAACTCCATCACACTGCATGAAAGTTCTGGAGAGGATGACTGATAAACAAATACGCAAAGTGGCGGAAAGTAAGATGACAAATGATCATTTCAGATTCAGGTAAGGATACAATATAACTGACTCAGTGTTTGCAGTGAGACAGACAATTGAGAAGAAGCTAGAGATGATGAAAGAGTCTAACTGCACATTTGTAGACTTGGAGAAAGTATATGAGAAGTTCCCAAGAAATCTGATATGGGGAGTCTTGTGATGGACTGAAGTCCTAGAAACATTTTTAGAATTAGAGCAGGCTATGTACAAGGACCCATTGACACAAGTACAAACAGTGTTCAGATTCACAGAGGGGTTCCAGTGGGAGTGGGTGTGTATCAGGCTTTAGCTCTGAGCCACTGCTGTTCATACTGGTGCTGGACTACATTAGCAAAGGTTGCATTAGCAAATTAGTTGGAGGGGCGAGATCCTCCAAGTTGCTATATCCAGATGATGTGTAATTATGGACAGACTCTGAACAAGAACTTCAACAAAGGATGTGGAAATAAAATGCAAAAATGAAGGCATACTAGATGAAACTGAGTACAGACAAGACAGTTGCAATAGCAGCAAATGGGGGAAATCAGAAGAAGCTGAACATTGAGAAAAGAAGGGAAAATAGTGGAACAAATTAACTGCTTCAATTACTTGGTGGGCGGGGGTTGAGAAAAGTGAAGCCTTAATGGGGAGGTCAAAGCTAGAATCAGAGGGCTTGTAGTCAATTGGCACAGAGTGTCACTGATAGTGTATGACAGATGAATACCAAAAATTCTTAAAAATAAGATGTGCAAAACATTGGTGCAACCAGTACTACTATATGGTACAGAAAGTTGGGCAGTGAAGGCAGTGCAACTGAGGAAGTTAGAGGCTCTGGAGATGATGTGCCTGAGATGGGCAGTAGGATGCACAGTGCAAGGCAGGTGAAGAAATGAGAACATTAGAGCAGAAACCCAAGTTGCTGCAATTGCAGAAAAGGTCAAAAAGAATAGATTGTAGTGGTCTGTGCATGTGTGCAGGAAAGGAGAAGACGATCTGGTGAAAAAGATTTGGAACAGACAGGAAGAAAGTAAGAGGAAATGAGGGCATCCAGGAAACAAGAGGATGGATTGTGAGAGGGGAAGGCCTGAGACAGTCAGGCATGACTATCAAAGAAGACAGGAGAGTGACAATGAATTGAGAGAGAGAGAGAGATAACAACAATTGATATGACACCCTGGCATCATGTAGATAATGGAAAAAGGGGGTTGGTAATGATGATGATGATGCTCCAGATGCAGAAATAATATCCATTAGACTGAGGCACTTAAAATTCATTATACACCATCCCTAAAAATTGTGTCACTGTCAATTTTCTGATAGAAACGCCCTAATACAATACCTGGGATTATTTTTGGTCTTATCATTACAAACGTCAAAGGAGGAAAACAATCAAGAATTATGTTCAAAAGTTAAAAACTTATTTCAGTGTTGAGAATTCATTTGTTTAGATATGCCCTCAAGGATGCAGGCTATTAAATGGTTTGTTTTCTGATATCAGTCACAAGGGTTACTACATTTGATTGGCTCAAAATCATTAGGACAAATAAGAAATCCGATTTTATATTTTGTCTGTCAGGAGCTAAGCTTATGATCTCAAAGGAAATCCTTGTCTTTTCAACTTCTTTGGGAGGATTGGGCTTGACAGATATATAGTTCTACATTATAGCAGAACACTGTAAATATTGTCTGTTGTTGACAACGTATGGATATACCTCATTATGGAAATTCTTAGCCTTCAAAAAACTCAGAAGCCTATCCCCTCTCTATAGAGGTACCCATACGGGGCAGGTAGAAAATCAGATGACACAATACATTATATTATTAGAGATGGTTAAGTTGATAGAATACATTTTTGATACTGCTGATTTGAAGCATAGGGAAAAAGATTTTATCCCAATTTATTATTCCCAGCTATTCTCCTTACTTTCTCCAATAAATAAGCAGATTTTTAATTAGTGCCACGGATTCATATATCAAACTTTTTTCCAGCAGATGGCTAACTTTAAAATTCTTGGAGTCCTTTCATGAAGCTTGCCACCCCTGTTCTCTTGAATTGCAATGAACAGAGGCTTAAATCACCTAGTTTGTTTGTGTCTTTCGGCTTTTCCCGGTTAGGGGTCGCCACAGCGGAACTCTGGTCCACTAATGATTGGTAGTTGATTTTTACCTGCCGAGTTACCAGCCCTGATGCACAACCTTCAATGAAGGTATGCCCATTCACACGTCTCCACGCAGAAGATGCTCTAGCTGTGAATCGAACTGGACAGCATCTTACTGTGATGCGACAACGCTACCGCAGCACCACCACCGCAGATAGGCTTAAATCAACTAGTAAATGGGCAAATTAGTTAACCCTTTTAAATTCTCATACAGAGAGAAATATTCCATTCAGACAGGTTCAGGATTCAGTGAGAGACTACATTAGGTACCACAGTTACATGGTGACGTGGGAAAGATGTTTAATGCTTCCCAGATATGGAACTAAAGCCAGAAAGTTTAGATTCATTGGTTGACAATGTCTGTACAGATTATTTTGTACTCCAACAAGGCTAACTAGATTGTTTCTAATGTCTCCTCGATGTGCTGAAGATATGAAGGACTAGATATGGGAGGCCAGATTCACATATTCAGGGGATGCCCTAGATTGATAGACTTTTCCGAAGAGCTCCAGCATAAAATAGAATCCATGTGGGAAGCTAAAGAACACCTTACAACTCAGTTATACTTTTTGAGTTTGACTGATTTTATGGAGTTGTATACATCTGAATTTAATGGACTTCATTTGGTTCTATTTCAAACTAAAAATGTATTTCCAGGAAATGGAAACAGCAACAGCACCTTACATTAGAAGAATTTACTGCCCTGTTAAAAGAAGTTAGATTGTTAAACTATCAAGGGGTCACCCTTCTTAAAGTAGTAACATGAAGGTGAAATGGCAGGTTATGACTACTTGGTTTGCTTAGGTTTCAACACGTTCAATTTTCAGGGGAAGACCTTTTCTATGAGATTAGTCTTAAATGCTCTTTTTATGTATCTAGAAACTGGAGATTACAGTACATATTGCAATAAGTTGCATTGTACGTTTGTTTGCCTTTTTTATTTTGTGTTCATTTGTTCTTGTTTTACCCAGTTACATCTAGAAATTTCTGATGTATGTTGTGAAGTACAAAATGATTCTTTAATAAAGGTATTTATATTAAAAATGCAGCAACAATGTTAAAATGACTATAGTTAATAATGTAACACTGTTACTGGAGATATCACAGCAATAACAATGTTACAATGTTACACCACTCTCAACAAATCGAACATTAAAGTCTGCCAACATAATTAAAATAATGTCCCAACATTGTCTGTCAACATAATTAAAATAACGTTCCAACATTTCAGAAAAGTTTGTATTATTATACCAGTGAGTTTTGGGCAGGCAAAATTCAGATTGCAAAAAATCTCACAAAGTAACCTAATAAAGATATAAAAAAAATTGACAGTCCAAACATTGTCAGAAGTACAGGCCCATAGTCTCACAATGAAAAGCAAACTGGGAAAGCAAGCAAGCCTCCTTATGCTAGATAACAAACTGCCATAACTCCCAGTCCAGGAATCCAGTGATCCACTCCACATCCACTATGAGTAAACTGGCTTTTAACAACTAACTTTAGTAATGGCTGCAATTATCCAGCTTCCTTAATTCTCTCACTACGTATAATAAAGCTGCCAAACTCACACTCTGAATATCAGATAAACCAACCAAATAATCCACTCATCCAACATCCATTGCAGACTACAAATGCCTGGGTTTCATAATAATGGCAGCAGGTCTTCCTTCATTTTTTTTCCTTCCTTCCTTCTTTCTTCATGACTACACAATACAACTTAAAATTACATACATGTGCAGCCACAACCACAGTTAATAATTGTGAAAAACACAAGCAAAGAAAAAAAATAAAAAATAAAAACAAATCCATAAATGGTTTGAAAAAAATGTAATTGGCCTTATGACAGTATAGAGGACCTTAGGGTCAGGAGATTACAGCCCCTACTTAAAACCTGTCATCTTGTATTTTTTTCTGCATTGACTCATTCGGTGGTACAGCGGTTGTGTTGTTACCTCACAGCAAGAGGTTCTCCTGTTCGATTCTCGGCTGGAGTGCATTCTGTGTGGAGTCTGCATGTCCTCCCCACAGTTGAGTAGCCTCCGAAAGACATGCGTGAATGGGCATGCCTTCGGTGAAGGCTGGGTGCCAGGCTGGCAACTCGGCATCATAAAAATCGACTGCCAATCATTAGCGGATTGGAGTTCGACAAACAAACAAAACTCATTCAAATCCACTATTGGCATGCTTGTTTTCTTCTAAGACTGAGTCACGTAAATTGTCCACCACCCCTTTACCAAGACACATATATCTCAGCAGCTTCAAATATTCAGCTTTAGACCAATTGTTTAACTTAACTTGTGGAACATCTGAAGAGCATATGTCTTCTCTAGAGCACTATCACTGAAAGACTTCTACTATTATTTTATAGTTATGATATTGTATAAACTGTCCAGTTTGCACTGAAGTTCATAGGTTCATAGGTAGGTACTAGGCTATTGGCCCTAGGGCCTATATAAGCCTAGCTGAAAAGGCACCCTGGCTTTCATTACCCAAGAAAATAATTTTCCTGTGCCCCTGTCGAGCAGAGCCCAAGAGGTAATCCCCGGGGTGAATTTTCTATTTCCCATCCAGTCATCAAGATTTTTCTTGAAGAGTGCTAATGAGGAGCTTTGTTTGATATAGATAGGTAGTTTGTTCCAGAGTATGGGCAATCTCTGGGACAGGAATATATCCCTCCAGCATGTTCTGTTTATTGTGGTGACAAGGTTTAGGTCCCTAGAGCATGTAGCTTGGAGGGATTGGGATTTCTTTAACTGGAGCATGTCCAGCAGCTCTGGGTGTGACATAGATTTGTATGTTAGGCAGAGATCGCCTCTGAGAAGGTGATATGCGATGGATTAAAGCTGGAGTTTTTTGAGACGGTCTGTGTAGGTCATCTGTTTGAGGCTGGTAATCCTCTTTCTGAGGTATTTCTGTGGCCTTTCCAGTTGTTGTAGATATCTTGTGAGGTACATACCAGAAGGGGCACTGTACTCTATAATGGGGCTAATGAGTGATGAGTAGAGGGGAACTCTTTTTTCCTGGATGAGAAACCTTTTGTGATGAGGTGTGCCAAGTAGAAGGATTTCCTGACCACTGTGGTGATGTGATTATCAAAGGAGAGACTACTGTCCACCTGTGTCCCAAGGTCTCATCATACTTTCGATGTTAAGCAGACTACCACCTATGTGGTAGCTCATGGGTACAGAATTTTTACCAAAGGGGATGACAATGCACTTTTTGGCATTGAGCTTGAGGCGATGGCTTTGACACCAGGCATCTGTCTCAGTGAGGCCCTTTTGTAGGATGTCCACATCATTAGGAGTTTTGATTATGGCTCCTAGTTTGCAGTCATCTGTGAACTTCATTAGCCAAAGACCTTCTGTGTTAGCCTGTACTTCAGAAAAGTAGATACCAAACAGGAGAGGACCCAGGACTGAACCCTGTGGTACTCCACTTGTCACTGGTTTGAAGTCGGATTTGGAGTCTGCTACTCTCACAGTGTGGGTTCTGTCAGTGAGCCAGTTGGCAACCCATCTTGAGACATCTTGTGACATACCAAGTTTAGTGAGTTTATCTATAATTCCAGAGTGGGGGATGGTGTCAAAAGCCTTGGTGAGATCTAGATAGGCTGTGTGAACCACCTTACCCTCATCTATGGCTTTGGTGACTGCTTCAAAGAAGTCTATCAGGTTTAGGAGACATGATCTGCCTTTTACAAACCCAAACTAGGTGGGGTCCATAGTTTGGCGATTACCAATGTCTTTGTTTATAAGTTCCATGATGATATGTTCCATGGCCTTGCAGACCAGGCTAATGGGGCAGTAGTTCCTGAAGTCCATGATGGCTCCCCCTTTGTGGAGTGGGATAACCATCACTGTGCGCCATTCAGTAAGCACAAAGCCTGAGGTGAGGCTATGATTGAACATGGTGCTTAGGTGGGGTGCCAGTTCATTCTGTAGTTCATGTAGAATGCAGCTTGGGATGTTGTCAGGTCCCATGGATGCTGTGTAATTGGCTTTGGAGAGTGTGGTTTTTACCTGTGCAGCCGTGATTATGGGAACTCTTCATTCTTCCAGTATAGAGATGGGCCCTTTAGGGGGTGAGAGAAGGGTAAAGTTAGCACTGAACCTATCTGCCAAGATGTTTGCAATATCAGTTGATTCTGTATATTTAGTGCCATTATGCTGTAACTCAGAGCATATCTGAGTGTTTATGCGTATACAAATGTGCAAAATGCTAAACATTGTATAATGTTTAAAATTGAAATTAAAACTAGATGTCATTGAATACTGAGTTGGTGAAGTGGTCTGACTCTGTATACTTTCATAGTGAATGACAGTAAATACCATATATTTTATATAGGAAAGACGGATCGTAAATTCAATAACAGCATATATGACAACGTCTATGCCATCAGGACAAGTAAACAAAATTTCCTGATCATAAATTTTCTTTTATGGGAATTGATCTGTCCTTGTTACTTGAATTACATGAACTGGAATGGCAGATTAGGCTCACTGTAATATCTCTGTATTACTAAAAATGAGAAGTTACATCAAATAGATTTCTTTACATAGACCAGTATTTTTCAATATAGGTTTCACTGTCACTTTTCTTTATCATTCTATTATCAGTATTTTCACCAATTATTACTTTCACCATTATCAACATTATGTATCTTTAGTCAGACCACTTCACCAACTCAGTATTCAATGACATGGGTTTACAAATTCCATACTTTGTTTATTTTATGGTTTCAAGTGTTTGCTAGTTTTGACTACCACTTGCGGTACAATATGTTTTTTGGTTTTGATCAAGGTAATAACTAGGTAATATATTTAAAACATTTTCATCGGTTATAGGTTTTTTTTTATTTGAATTTTACTATTTTAAGGAATATGTTAGTTATTTAATTTTAATTTAAAATGAATTAGTGATGTCATGATTACATGCTTTTTTTTTTTAATTTTAGATTATTGTGCCAAACTGTGTAATCTACTTCTGAAAAAGCTGCCTTGTTGTTTTTGTGGCAGCTATATTTTATTTTAAACAATAAATTTGCGTTAAAAAAGTTACTACAGAAGTATCTGTTTCATAGAGTGACTTTCAGTAGTTTCAAGGTCTGCTGCTCTCATATCTGAGTGTTGCCATTGAGATTCTTGACATAGCTATAGAATGCTTTGTGGTTGTCTTTAGAATCAGTGGAGATTTTGTTTTTGTAACTAGCTTTGAAGAATTTTATGAGGGATCTAAGCTTCTTACTGAGGCTGACCAGGGAGTTCTTCGAATCACGGGATTTTACTCTTTTTTTGCAACAGTTTCTTTCTTCTGTGGTAGAGTTTGTTTATGGCAGGGGACCACCAGACTGGCTTCCTTTTTTTGGAGGATAGCATCTTGGTTCTGTTAGGGATAGCACGATCTATGCTCTTGTGTAAGTGCTTATAAAGTGCATTTGTGTAGAATTCAGCAGTCGTACCTCTGTTGTCCATCTGCATGGGTGCCGTGAAGTTTGCCATTTCTGTCTTAAGAAGCGTGAAGTTGGCTTTGGAGAAGTTTTTTACGGTGGTTTCCATAATGGGGTGGGTGGGGTTGGGATGTGGATGTCTAGGGTGATTAGCTTGTGGTCGGATCTGACCAACGAGGAATTGACCACTGGTGTGGAACACTGGTCGTACATGTTGGTAATGACCAGGCCTAGGATAATGCTGACCCTGGTGGGGGTGCGGATAAGTTGATCCAAGGCATTGGAATTTATGAATTCCAGGAAACATTGAGCAAAAGATTTGGTACATGAGCAGTTTTCCCAGTTAATGGTGGGGTAGTTGAAATCACCCATTATAAGGGTGTTGAGTTGTACCCTAATATTTTCCAGTGTATCAAGAAATGAGGAGTGGGAATCCTGTGGTATGGTCAGGGATCTGTAACAAGTAGCAATTTGGATTGCGGTCTTGCCGAGAGTTAGTTGCACTTGGATAATCTCGGATGCATTTTGCTGAGCAACTAGCCTGGAGGTGTGGATATCATTAATGAATATGGACACGCCTCCACCTTTAGTGTTTCAGTCCAGGTTAAGTGGCCGAAAGGTGTGGTATGAATTATAGCCTGATAATGCAGGGGTACTCTCTGGAGCCTTGAACCAGGTCTCTGTCACTGTACAGATGTTGATGTTCTCCATTTTAAGGAGTGCTTCGAGTGAATGCATTTTGAGGTTTAGACTTTTAGCATTGAGTAGCATTACCCTCAGATTTTGTTGCTTGTACCTGTTACAGTGGTGAATTTGTCATTTGAACCTTGCCTAAAAAAGGCACTATAGAGGTGGCAAGAGCCCCAGCTCAGTATGGCGACAGGTGCAAGCCATCTCTGGCAAAGCATTGTGGTCTGTTGATCATGTCATCCGAGGCAGACAGATACTGGATCCCCTTAGAATGACACCAGAAGCTTAGACAATTGTTGAAGTCAATCATTTTGTCCTTGTACTGTGGTATCATTGTGGGTGATGGCAGGATGCTAGTCAGGGCTAGGGTCATACCTGCCTGGGCTACAAGTTCGGAAAGCTCCTCCATGTCTCTTTTCATGTAGTCCAGGGAGGTATGTCTCAGGTCATTCACACCAACATGGACAATGACAGAGTCATACTTGTACTTGTTGTGGAGTGACCTGAGTGCGTGCATTATGTGGCGGATACTGGCACCTGACAGGCAGCTGACAGTAACTTTCTTCTTGTTTAGCCTGGTGAGTGGAACATCAGTGTGCCTGATTATAGAGTCACCTATAACTAGAGTGTTGGGTACGTTGTTATGCCTTATTGGCTGTGGTTGAGTGGCACACTGAGTTTGTGGGCTATGTGTCATTTGGGTTGTGTTGGAAGGTGGAGGTTGCTTGCGTTTCTGCTATGGAGGTCTCTGTTGCTTGAGCAGATTTTTATTGAGAGCCTCCGCGAATGTAGGTGTGTGTTTTGTTTTTCTATGTGTCTGTTTTGGTGGTGTAGGTTTTGAGGGACTATGTGATGAGTGTGGGGTGGTGCAAGTGTTTACCTTCTCCTCTTGACTGTCTAGTCCAGTCTTGGGTGAAAAGAGCTTTGCTTCCAATTTGGCTATATAAGTGCATCTCTCACAGGTTGTAGTGTTGGGTGGTAGGAGGAGAGGGTTGTCTGGGTACATGAGGCAATTGCTGCATTGCCCCAAGATGCCCAGATTCATCAGATAGACAGGAGAAAACACCGGGAGCTGACCCTTAGACATGCCTGGATAGGTGCTTATTTATTAAGTACTAAAAACTGTTTTCCTCTAGACAAGTGAGGAAAGTTGAGTGCTGTAGTAATTTGTAGCTTATTTAGTGCTTACAATGAGTTCTGAACAAGTGCTGAGCTCAAAGAAACAAATTTGAGTGCTAAAACTAAAAAACTGGCTAGTTTTAAGGGAAAATTTAAAGAGCAGACTTTATGGCACCGGGAATAGTTTGACCCTAGCTAAGCGGCGATGCATAAAGTGTATATATATTTTTTTTGATATAACAGTAACAAATGAGCAAACTGATTTAAACAAATTAACCAATAAAAAGCTAAAAACTGAGCCCTGTTCCAGCAGTCTTCAATCAGACAAGTTCTAACTGCACACTGCTGCCACTAGGGTGCAGGGGAACCTTCTCCAAAAAAAAGATGGTTTGCATTAGTGCTCAAGTTATACAATCAAAGCTAGATTAAGCAGGTCTGAATTTAGTCTATGCTACAGCAAACAAGGCATACCAATTTCAGAAAGAAACAGTTTAAATAAGCAGCCACAAAAAGCCTTTAGCCAGAAACTCCCAGCTCAGAAAGGTAGAATCTCTCCTCCCACAAGAGTGCAGACCACACCTTCTTAATCTAAAATAACTGTCCCAAAGCCCAAATGCTTAAACCAGAACTAATACACTTTTAGAATAACAGACGCTAAGCCTTCAATCAGCAACTCCCAACTTAGAAGGATGTAAGCTACCTGTCCAGCCACAACAGTGCAGACCACAAACCTTCTTAATGTAAGTATGGGGGTGTATTGACACTGCAGAAAATAATAAATGCATATCAAATCTTTCAAGCTCAGAAAGCAGTCCCTAAATATAGGGATCATTTTGTGAGCATCTACTATTGCAACTGTATAGTAGGTTGTTGGGTTGACCGGCTAGAAAGGTGGATTGAAGACAAATAGACCTAATATTTTCACTGTATTATACTATAGTTATGACAATATGTAATGCACAATACTACAGAAAAAATGGCTCAGAAATGTTGATTGATAAGTAATTGTTTACTACCAGCAGAAAAGGGTAAAAAAAAGATTTTCATGAACACCACTTACTTTCTTTGGTCTTTGTACGTGGAATATTCTAAAAGGCTTTAGAAGGTTTTCAAAAATGGACATGAAAATAGGAGAACGTAAAGAGAAGAGTAACTATCATGACTCAAGTTACATAAAACTATAATATGGAGAAAGAATGCAAGTGCTCAGAGTGTAAATGTTATAAGTAATCAGAAAATTATATGACTGGACCATAACAGCAATTGCAAGGTGTGAAGATAGGTAAAGGCTGCCAGCATAGCCAGATAGAATTCTGTAGATAATTCTGTCATTTGTAAATATTAATGTAAGCCACAGGCTTGTTCTCTTAAATGTGAAAAGACTGCATTGGATATTGAACTGCAAAAATGTAACAACAGTGCACTCTGCTGTAAGAAAGCTAAGTCAAGCATTTTATGACTGTCTTTGATGTCAAAATTCAGAGCCGATATGTCTAGAGGGAGGCATCCTGCCTATTGTTTTAAGACCAGAGTTAATGGCTAGAATTTGCATGTATAAATGTCCTTTATTGCTCTGGTTTCTGACCAGGTGTAAAGAATGAAAATGTAGTCTCTGTTAGCCTGGGAACACCAGAGAAGTGTGAAGAATGATGTCACATGAAGCAGCTCTGTGTTATCAATTTAAAGAGAGGGAATCAGAGAGGTCTGAGCATTTTGTCTTGAGAACGTCTGACATCACCATCATTGCTTTGCTCTAGATGTAAGTTATTTAGAACTGCGTCTTCTCTTAGCTATAGCTAGGAAATAATAAGATTAGACTAGTTTGTTTTTCTGTGATGTCAGAACTTTTCTACCGTATCATTTTAAGTATTTCTCTGTGATCTCTAAACTCTTGACTAGCACTGTGTAGTAAGAAGTATTGTCTTGTGTTTTTATTATTTACTATTAAATATTTTTAAACCTTTCAACTGTGGCTGGTTTGTGGAGAGATGATTTAAGCTCTAAGAGTGCATTGCATGTATATAGTGATATTGTACCAAGTCACTCTAATAAGCCTTGACTGTTCAGTCACACTTACCATTTGGATAATAATATTGCACAGTAATAATTGGACACCCTTTCAGAAGGGCCTTTGAGTAGCTGATATTAGTGGGTGGTGGCAGCCGGTACTACCTTTTAGAATGGGCGGAAAAGGGGCACAGCTGGAGAACCTGTGCCAGCCTTCCCCAGGAGGGTGTGTGTGGTTGTATATAACTCTTTTCTCAAAGTGTGTGTGTGTCAGCTACTTGGGCAGGGACAAGAAGCACTGGTTGGACAAAGAGTGTGATGCAGGCTTTAGCTTGCCTACTAGGCTGAGATCTGGATCCTATAGCTGTGCCAGTGGGGAGTCTTATTGGGGACCTGGAGAGAAGGGGAGAAACCAGCCCCAAACTGACTGTGATCTGAATTGTACTTTACTGTGTGTGTATTTATTATCCTTTCCCTATATAGATGCCCCTCACTGATGTTAATGGTGAGGATTGAGGCTCCTTGATTGCTGGGCCAGTGCACGGGTGTCACACAAGGTAATGGAGATGGGAATAATTCTTAAATGGAAGTACAGGATCAGAAAAAATGGCTATGGGTGAAGATAACAAATTCAAGTATAAAATGAGAATATACTATTTCACTGAAAGGGTGGTGATATCCTGGAACTCATTAGCAGAATTAGTGGTAGAATATTTATCTAGATAGGGATTTAAATAATGGCACCAAGGGAATCCATTAGCTAAGGCAATTGTGCAGACTAGAGAAACAATGAGCAACTTCCTTTATAAAATTTCCCAGTCCTTTATTAATCATTAATAAATATTAATAAAAAAAATCTAATGAGGAAATAGCCATAGCTACACAAAAGAAGGGATCAATTTTATATTGCTGCTCCGACATAGATTGTTTGATTTACTGCCAGCATGTTTCATTTTATTTCCTGATATCTTTTTCATTTGTATTTTAGTTTTATAAATTTTATTTTTTTTTTAATTATTTCAAAATCCAGACTCTGCAACACGGGGATGTAAATGAGTTTGAACAGGAAAAGTATCATCTGTAATTACTTGTTCTTACCACTGTATTGATCTGCAGTAGATTTTAAAAATGCAGATGCTTTTGAGTTGCTATCTAAATGAAGCATCTTAAAAAAACATTTTACAAATAATATGTTTAATCAGCAGATTCAGCATTAAGTAAATGGTTCTATATGCAGTTTAATACCATAACAGGTTTAAGCTGCAACATACATGCAGATGTTAGAAATAATACTTGTGCAGACAATGGTTTGGGGAAAAAAACAAGTAGATATCCAACAGTTTATTAGCTCCTGACACTTTGTCAACAAAGGAAACGACTGGCTAGGAAACACCTTTACCAAGGGTTAAACATCAGACTGTGCATGTAAGTATGGAAGAATAAATGAGATGGAAATTGAACATAGATATGTAACAACCAAACAGAGAAGCTAAATGGACATGGTATGAACAACAAAAAATGTTCCACAGCATTCTATCAAAAATTGCTTTCTCAGAAAATGTGTTCAGAATACACCCCCCCCCCTGCAACCCTTATTCAGGGGGGATCCAATCTCTACATACCAAAACTCAATGTAATTCATTCTGAGGCTACTGCACCTTGAGATAAGGCTAAACCTAAACTGCAACAACCTGTTTCAGGGAAAATGCATGCTTTACCAAATGCATATGCTGTAACTTGTAAAAGCAAAATGAAGACATGCACAGGAACATGGAAACAGAAATAGCTGATTTTATACTCAGTACTCCAAAGATACATTTTTTAAATGATTCTTGTTTTCATATGGCATGCTTTTACTTCAAACTGTGTCTGGATATGTAAAGTATATGGGTATCTCCACTACATGTTGTATGTTAGTACTAGCTGTACTGACTCACTGTGGTGACTTACTTGAAGTTTTCAAATTATATATTCAGTTTGGTGAAGTAGTACACTTTATTAACTCTGTCTAGATTCCAGATGTATATGTATGAAAGATGAGACATGGGGAACCAAAAATGGATTGCACATAATACTTTCTTTTTTGTTTCTTCAACATTGCTACAATTAAACACAAAAGTAGCTTTCGAGTCTGGCCAGCTTCCCTCATTCTTAGGTATGGTTTACATAAAGGAAAAGGGGAAAGCAATGGAACAAGGGTGGCATTTAAAAAGGGGAAAATTCATTCAGACTTCAGAAATCTATTATTTCACTGAGAGGGTGTTAGGAGCCTGAATTTTTTTGCCTGAAGCACTTGTACAGTATAAATTATCAGATCATTTAAAAATTGCTTGGGACAGTACAATCAAAAGATACTGCATTAGTATAACAGAAGCACCAGTGTAGGGTAGGAGCAAGGGTATGGGCAGCTCTTTGGAAATAGGCAAATACTCAGATGGCCTCTAGGGACTCTGTACCTTCTGTTGTAATTTCTGATAATTCCAACACACCTTGCTCCTGGTAAGATACGTCTGAGGTGATAGGTGTTTCACTTCTACTACATGATAGTTAAAGTGGAGAGGACTGCAACTTTTATTGAAACAAGCAAAGAAAATAATGTTTGTTTTTAGAAACAGCTTGCAGGGTAGAAAATGTTATTACTTATTGCTGATAACTAAGCTGAATGATACATTACACCTGCCTAGAAAATCTTGACAGTTAATTTGTTCATGTTTCTTCAAAATCAGTCCTGTACTATAAGTATCTATTTACCTTAAACAGTTTCAAAATGTTCTTTGAAGTTCCATGTTTTTAATATTTTCTTTCTAATCTTCATATCAAAAGATGAGTCAGCGTTGGAATGCTGTATAACTTTAATGAGTCTTCCATTCCTTCTTATGTTGGCATCTCTTTCAGAATTAGTTTACATTCTTGAAAACAGCTTTTATCTGCACAGGCAAAACTTGCTTCATGAATAAAAGAAACATTATAATATAAACAATTAAGGAGCTAGACTGAAAAGCTGGTGCAGTGGTTTCCTTAGATCACATCATAGCCAGATGTGTGAAGTTATAAATAATACTTTAATATGCTGGCTTCTTTTGCAAGATGTTTAAAAGATATTCAGAAATCTGAACTCATTGTGGTTCTTCTGTAAAATATTCCATACACTGGGTTCTAACAAGATTTAATTTACAGATAGTGTTTGTATCTTTTCATTTTGCTCTTTATTATACAATGGGAATCACATGAAAAGAGATTTTTTCCACATTGCATCACTGTCTTTGCTCAGTGAGTCATTATTCACTGTTGTTAATTTTAAATAAAATATCACAAAGAAATTGGAAAATGGGAAGAAATAGAAGCCAGCATGTATTCATATATTCCGAATCTGATATCATACTAGGTCTAAGCTGAAAATTTAATCACATAAAATGTAAAGTCGCAGAGGTTAGTACTGATAGACAGTCTCAGGATTCAGTCAACTGCTTCTCTTATTACTTCCTACAAGATCCTGCAAGGACCTTTTATTCTTCAAAATTTCTGAAATCAGAAATCTGTGGGAATAAAATTGCCAGCTATGATTTCAATGCGGTGATTCATTATCACAGGTATTCAAATGTCTTCTTCCAAAACTGCTTATCAGAGGCACACTGCAGCAAGAAGAATAATATTAAATATTATAGAAAGGAGAAGATATAATAATCTTAAAAAAATTTGCTAAGGCCAAGGAGTACTGAAAGCAAATACTTTATGTCTACAAGAGTAAAGGCCATTTGAAATTAAATATCTGCAGGGGTCAGAGAAATGACATTTTTTGGACGGTAGCAAATTGGATATAAGTACTTGATTACTCCTACTTAATACTAATTAACCTAACATATAACCTCTTAAAAATGATGTTTATTACACACTTGTCTAGATGTAAACAGAAAAACTAACAAGTCTGAACCTGAAATAGCCAAAAAAAAAAAAAAGAACCAGGAACACACCATCAATGAATTTAATAACATTAACTAAGACAAGCATTTTCTTTCACCATCAATGAATTTAATAACAAAAATTAACAAAAGCAAAGCTTTTGAGCAAAGTTCTTTCTCAATGCATAAAAAACACAGTTTCAAAATCTTAATAAATACTGTCAACCAGCCTATCAAAACACACAAAAAAAACCCACAATATAAAATAATGACATGATATATAATACTAAAAATAGAATCCATAATTGCTCGAAACATACTAAAACATATATATATATATATATATATATATATATATATAAATATCTTTTCACACACATGCACTAAGTACACTAACACACACACACACACACACACACACACACACACACACACACACACACACACACAAGCACACAGACACACGCACACACACATATGTAAATATATATGTTTATATATAGAGAGAGGGAGCCCAGGTTATAAACAATTATGTTTAATTTTTAACACAGGTTTTATGAAGTTCTGATAATTAAGACCAGGACTAATATCCACTCTGAAATAATTTATCCATCTATATTCTGCCATCTCCGTTAATGTCCTAATATCACCCCATGTATTCCTAAATGAATAGTCTGATTTATCTGAAATTTCAATTTATGATTATCTTCCATCATCTGTATGTGTTTAAATAATGTATTTGTTTCAGTATCACTCCATATCTCTGACAGGTGTGAACAAATGCATTGTTTCAACTTCTGCTTTGTTTTACCTATATAAAAACTATTGCAAGCTACACAGTTTACATGATATATGATGTTTTCTGTAGAGCAAGTAGCATAAACTTTAACTTCAAGCATTCTGTAAGAAATAGGATATTGAAATATGGGATCTATATAATCACATTACAAAAATGTACAGTTGTAACAAGGATATGTGCCTTTCTTCAAACTGATCTTAGTCTTACTGTCAAAATTCAAATCTTTGTAACTTATCAACTGCTTTAGATTATTTTCGTTTTTATATGCAAACTTTGTTACCTCACCTAGAATGTTGCTGATGTTAGGATTAGATAATAATATAGCCCAATTTCTAATTATAATCTGTGTAATATATCTAGTGTGTCTATTATATTTCATAGGATACCTAACATGACTAACCTGGGATCTACTATTAGTCCTGATACTGGAAGGCGTACTAGAATCGACATTTAAAAAAGGTTTACTTATTCCTTCATGCTCATTTAATACTGCTTGATTAGCCTCTCTAAATAAGCTGTTATTATAACCTCTTTTTAAAAAATCAGAGACCATATTATCCGACTCTTGATGAAAAACCTCTTCTTGAGTATTCAATCTACTTGCTCGCAGAAACTGACTATTCAGTTCGCTTTTAAATGTGTGCCTGGGATGCATACTTCTAGAGTGTACATATCGTGTAGCTTGAATATCTTTTTTATATATCGTTGTGTCAAACATTTTATCTTGAATAGTAAGTGTAATATCCAAAAACTTAATTTTATTACTGTAATAATTTAACTAACAACCCAGAAAATTTGTACTATCTTATAAATATTTAACAAACTCTTGGAACTTATTTATACGACCAGTCCAGATGAGGAAGACATCATTAACAAAACATTTAAAATACACAAATGTTCATTCCTAAATAGTTGTATAGAGTCTTCATTAAAAACAAAATTCTCTTCCCATCTTGGAAGTACCAAATTTACATATGTGTCTGCAACTGGAATACCCATGGCTACTTCAAGTTGCTGATGGAAAAATTCTTTATTAAACACAAATTCATTATTTTTCAACACTACTTTTATCACTGAACTACTAGTTCTATTTTCAGTGCTGAAAAGTCACTATGGATACTTAAAATTCCCTAATATACTGTATACTAAAATCATTTGGTATTACTGTAAAGAGATTTTATATCCATTGTTGCTAGAACTAAGTCTTGTCTCTGAATATTCTGTGACCACATATTTGAAGTACTTAGAAAATCATTGGTGTATTTTATATAGCTATGGCTATAGTTCAAAATGTTTTTTTTTTTAAGTTGTTCTTCGAAATACTTGGAGATGGCTGCAGTAACCAATCTACCACTTGCCACAATGGGCCTCATAGGTGGTATACTAATATTTTTGTGAATTTTAGGTAGACTGTAAATAAAAGGAATAACTGGATTAGCAATATAAAGATAATTATAATTTTGTGGGGTAATCTGACCTTCCATCAATAGGTCATATAAAAACTCTTTCACCTTAAAAATAATCGTATTAACTAAAGTATTAACATCTAACAACAGCTTGTACATCAAATCATTATAAAATTCAAAGTCCATAAAAACAATTTTACCTTCTTTGTCAGCTTGTTTGATTATAATGTCCTTACAAGAACACAAACCATGCAATGATTCTCTTCCTTTATCAGTCAGGTTATAAAACCTATGGCCTTTACTGTCTTTAAAGTGCAATGCATATAGATCCCATTCACACATATCTAAAAAGGCCTTAATTGTAGGAGTATTAATTGTTATGAACATACTAGATCTCTTAAGGCTCAAACGATCATTCTTCATATCATTTTATATAGTAACTTCAAATCAATGTTTTAGGAAAAAGTCTAAGATCAGTTAGTGATTCACTAATATTTCCATTGTTCAAAGGTACGAACATTAAGCCTTTACTTAATAAAGATAATTCATCCTGTGTAAAACAGTGTTTAGATAGACTAACAATGTTTGAGTTATTAATAGTTATTTTTTCATTGCTCTGCTCCTTGTTGTTGGCCTTATCTTTGTAAAATTCAGTCCTGCTGATGTCAGTGTGGTTAGTCCAGAAGTCTCCTGTCACTGGTCACTTCCTCTCGTCTTACTTCTTCCTCTTGGTGCTTCTCAAATTTTTATGGGTAGCTGTAATTAGAACCGACCTGTTCTTAAAATATACCAGATAACTCAACTTCATTTATATCGGCTCTAATGTTGCTGACATTGTTATCTTGCTGGTTATTGTTTAAATTCTGCAGTGTTCCATCTTCCATTGTCCTGAAACTATCCAAATCACTAACCACTTCACTGCACTTAGCCACATTGGAAGTATTGGCAGTCAGAAATATATTATCCAGTCTGGCATTCACTGCAGCTGTAGATAAACTTGAGGGTGATAATAATGTAACGCTATGTAGACTAAATGGCGGTAACAATGTTTCAACTGCATCTGCAGCAGCTGCTGACATCATCTTATTATGCTGCTTTAGCCAATGAAAAACATGATGGTTTTTAAAGTCATTCAGGTCACGGATAATTTTCTGTTTCTTTAAAGACACAAGTTTCTCCTTAAATACTTTTAAATTATTTAGCATTCCACTGTAATTATTAAATACCAAATTAAACTAAGGAGAATTCACTATCATATCTTCCAAAGTCTCAATTTCAACAGCCAGTTCATTTTCAATTTTAAAGGAGTCACTCATTAAGCGCATATAGTCCATGCTCAATTTTACATTACGTTCTTGCCATTTATGCAACAGTTGAGAGTATTTAATACCATAGGTGGGCATCTTGGTGATCCTTAACCCTCTCAGTACTATGCCATCTCCAGTTACGCACAAAAACTGAAGTGCTGTCATTGTAACTTCTTAAAATAGTCAACTTTAAAGGACATGCTCCATAATTTTATGACTACTACTTCCTTTTCTTCATTTTCTTTAACATTCAGGGCAAAATTCATGATAGCAAACTCTCTATTGTTACACAATGAGAGAAGTGGATTATTACTGACCCTTAGAAAATTCTGTAGTCTTTCCTGTGCAGCATTAGTAGCTTCTATACAATTACGATACACCAAGGAGCACCCATGCTGTAATTCCATCCCTAACCATAAACTCTGGACCATTAGCATGTTATTAAGTACTTGCTGAGTTTCACCTCAGGAATAGAACACCCTTTACTGTTTGTACTTGCGACAAAAATCACCACGATCTTTACAATCAGATGTATGTGCCCACCCTAATCTCTAGATAAATGCAACAGTATATCACCTGATCTTCTCTAGCAATAACTCATACTTACCTCCTTGGTAGCAATAGCAAAGGTTTCTCTCTTCTAATAAATGACGTCATCTGAAATATGATAATAACATGCTTTAAAAACACATGAAGATGAAAAATATTAATCAAATGTATACCATATGTTTCATACACAGTGATGGATACATAAAAAATGAAAAAAAACTTTAATAACAAATATGTTTACACGTCTTATAATTTGAATTGTACATTCTATATGTATACTTGTTTCTGCCTGTTTTGCAACTTGTTGATACTACTGTATTACAAGCTATTTCTAAAATATTGCACCTACAACTCTTACCACACTTTTCGGCCACCAAACCAGGATCAAAACACTAAAGGTGGAGGAGTGTCCATATTCACCAAGGATATTCACACCAACAGGCTAGTTGCCCAACACAATGCATCTTAATTCTCCAGGTGCAACTAACAATAGGTAAGACTGCAATCCAAATTGTAACTTGTACAGATCCCCCACCATACCGCAAGATTCTCACTACACCTTTCTAAACATACTGGAAAATATTAAGATACAACCAAACACCCTAGTACTGGGTGACTTCAACTACCCTGCCATTAACTGGGAAAAATACTCGTGTACCAACATCTTTGCCCAACGGTTCTTGGAATTCATAAATTACAATGCCTTGGATCAACTAATCCATTGTTCCACCAGGGGCTCCAATATCCTAGACCTGGTCATTACCAACATAAGAAATTGATGCTCCACACCTATGGTCACCCCCTCATTGGTCAGGTCAGCCCATAGGCTAATTACCCTTAACATCCACATCCCACCCCCACACCCCAATAAGGAAACCTCCATAAAAAACTTCTCCAAAGCCAACTTCATGCTACTCAAGTCAGAAGTGACAAACTTCATGACATCCTTGCAGACGGGAACTGAAAGTTCAACTGCTGAGCCCTACACTAAGGCACTGTACGAGCACATCCACTCATGCATGAATTGTGCCATCCCAAATAGAACCAAGATGCTCTATTCCAAAAAAATGAAGCCAATCTGGTAGTCCCCTGCCATAAACCAACTTTACAACAAAAGGAAGAAACTGTTGCAGAAAAGAGAAAAATCCCAGGATGCAAAAAACTCCCTTACCAGCCTCAGTAAGAAGCTGAGATCCCTCATAAAATCCTCCAAAGCTAGTTACGAAAATAAAATTGCCAAAAATTCCAAAGACAACCACATGGCATTCTATAACTATGTCAAGAATCTAAATGGCAATGCTCAGATCTGCTCTGAGCTACAACAGAATGGCATTAAATATACTGATCCCAAGGAAATTTCCAATATCCAGGCAGATCGATTCAGTGCCAACTTCACCCCCCTCTCACCCCCAAATGGCCCATCTCAATATTGGAAGATTGACAAATTCAGGTAATAACAGCCACACAGGTAAAAAACTCACTCTCCAAAGATAAGAATACAGCATCCATGGGACCAGATGACATCCCGGGCCATGTACCACATGAACTACAAAATGAACTGGCATCTCACCTAAGTGTTATGTTTAATCATAGCCTCACCTCAGGCTTCGTGCCCACTGAGTGACACACAGCTACAGTTATCCCACTCCATAAGGGGGGATCCACCTTGGATCCCAGGAACTGCCACCCCATCAGTCTGATGAGCCTGATCTGCAAGGCCATGGAACGTATTATCATGGAACTTATAAGCAAAGACATTGGCAACCTTCCAACACTGGACCCCACCCAGTTTGGATTTGTGAAGGGCCAATCTTGTCTCCTAAACCTGATTGACTTCTTCGAATCAGTCTCCAGAGCCATGGACGAGAGTAAGGTGGTCCACACAGCCTATCTGTACCTTGCCAAGGCCTTTGACACCATCCCCCACTCTGGAATCATAGATAAACTTACGAAGCTGGGCATTAATCCCTATGTCAATCGATGGGTTGCCAACTGGCTTACTGACAGAACCCACACTGTAAAAGTAGCTGACTCTGAATCCAGCTCCAGACAAGTGACAAGTGGAGTACCTCAGGGTTCAGTCCTGGGACCACTCTTGTTTGGCATCTACTTATCTGAAGTGCAGGCCAATACTAAGGGATTCTGGCTAACAAAGTTCGCAGATGACTGCAAACTGGGAGCCATTATTGAATCTCCAAATGATGTGGATACTCTAAAAAAGGGCCTTACAGAAACAGATGCTTGGTGCCAGAGCCATGGGCTCAAGCTCAATGCCAAGAAATGTATAGTTATCCCCTTTGGGAAAAAACATGTACCCGTGAATTACCACATAGGTGGCAGTACACTAAACACCAAAAGTGTGATAAGAGACTTAGGGACACAGGTAGACAGTGGTCTCATCTTCGATAACCACATTGCCACAACAGTCAGGAAATTCTTCTGTGTGGCACACCTCATCACTAAGGGCTTTTCATCCAGAAAAAAGAAGGTCATTGTCCCACTGTACTCATCCCTCATTAGACCCATTATAGAATACAATGCCTCATTTGGTATGTACTTCTCAAGACACCTGCAACAACTGGAAAGGCTGCAGAAATACCTCACTAAAAGAATCACAGGCCTAAAGCAGATGCCCTATGCTGACCACCTTAAAAAACTCCAGCTATACTCTGTTGCATATCGTCTACTCAGAGGTGATCTCTGCTTAACATACAAGGCCATGTCAAACTCAGAGTTGTTGGACATGCTACACTTAAAGAAATCCCAATCTCTCAGAGCCACATGACTCCAGCTATACTCTGTTGCATATCGTCTACTCAGAGGTGATCTCTGCTTAACATACAAGGCCATGTCAAACTCAGAGTTGTTGGACATGCTACACTTAAAGAAATCCCAATCCCTCAGAGCCACATGCTCCAGGGATCTAAACCTTGTCATCACAATAAACAAAACATGCTGGAGGAATAGGTTCCTAACCCAAAGTCTCCCCAGACTCTGGAATAGACTGCCCATACATGTCAAGCAGAGTGCCTCTTTGGCCCTCTTCAAAAGGAACCTTGTTGATTGGATGGAAGAAAGGAAATTCTCCCCAGGAATCACGTCAGTTGCCATGCTAGACAGGGGTCCAGGAAGTAAATAGTGTGGGAAGAAATAGCCAGGGAATTGTTATGGCTAGGCTTGTATAGGGCCTAGGGCCAATAGCCTAGTGCCAACCTATGAACCTATGTTCCATTGATACAGGGCGATTATGTTGTAAGTTTGCTCTAAATGAAACAAAAGTGAAATGTAACTGAATTAATATCTGAAAATGTGTCAAAATTTGCTAAGTGATGAATGAAGACACTATCTAATTTTTCTTTGCTTATTCGGTGGTGACAGGTTAAACAGACAAGTGTATACAATTCCTTTTCATCTGTACCCTATAGAGGAAAATGCATAAAGTAAAAATATAAACTGGAAAGGTATAAAGAAAAATGCAAACTACTATATAACCACAACTGCAATGTCCTGGAGAAGGTTTATCAATTAGAAATAAAAAAATGACAGCAGATAAAGGGCATCACTTGACTAGTAAATAAGATAACATTCAGAAAATAATAAAGTAGCACTAGATGGTTGTATCAAGGTACAATGATTAAGTTATGGAGAAGTTACAGCAAAGACTAGTTTGGAGAATAGTTGACATTATGTGCAAAAATAGAAGGGGTAAAGTAGACAAAGAAGACATATCTGAGAGGAGATGGATAAGTGTAGATGTGTAGTGGGCACAGATTAATGTAAGTGCGTCAACAGAGAGAGATGGAGAGGAGGAGTAAGATGAGGAAGATGAATAGAAGGAAAACAGATAACAGTAAATGGATCTTTGGTAGAGTAACACATTAATCACATAAAATAAATAAGTGAGGAGGTATCACAAAGGAAAACATGCACATGTGACTTTAGCTACGAGAAGTGCCCTATGCTGTGTAATAAAGATGAGAGAGATGGAGAGGAGGAGTAAGATGAGGAAGATGAATAGAAGGAAAACAGATAACAGTAAATGGATCTTTGGTAGAGTAACACATTAATCACATAAAATAAATAAGTGAGGAGGTATCACAAAGGAAAACATGCACATGTGACTTTAGCTACGAGAAGTGCCCTATGCTGTGTAATAAAGATGCTCAGTTCTGTAACGTCTCAGCTATTAAGTAGCCAGTTTAAAGTTTGTGGCCTTATGTCACTGAATGTTTTGTGACAAGAAAGATGACCTTAGAAGGAGTTGATGGAGTAACTTTTTTTAGATGAAAAGGAAAATAAAGAGTTCTGGTACAAGTGACTAGAAAGACGAAAGAAGCAATTGTGGAGTGATGGTTTAAAAAGAGAATTTTGAACAGGAGAAAAAAGATGAAATACTTAAGACTCTCATAGCAGTGGCTGCTGAATGTACAACACAGCTAAGTTAAGATTAATGAAATAGTATATTTTAATGGGGAGAAGGTTTTGTGTGTGTGTGTGTGTGTGTGTGTGTGTGTGTGTGTGTGTGTGTGTGTGTGTGTGTGCGTGCGTGCGTGCGTGTGTGTGTGTGTGTGTGTGTGTGTGTGTGCGCGTGCGCATGTGTGCTGATATGAGTGTGTGTGTGTGTGTGTGTGTGTGTGTGTGTGTGTGTGTGTGTGTGTGTGTGTGTGTGTGTGTGTGTGTGCGTATGTGGCCTGAGGTGGCTGTCATATTTCTACATACCCCCTACACTAACAGGCAGGGACTGCAACGTTTTTAAAGAAAGTTAATTTGGGTTTATTTATTTATTTAATATACTGTGGTGTGTCTCAGTTTCATCATACTCATGTGTGCTAACCCTAACTCTGCCCCTAATCCTAACACTAATCCTACACATTAACTTACAAAAAAAAAAAACTTTCACTAACTGTACCACTTTTCAGACAAATTTTGCCTGATATTACTTTTAGGGTTAGGGCTAAGCAATCATAAATGGGAATTATTTGATATGGGAGTTCATTTTTATATTATTTTATCAGGTTTTTGTTTTTGAAGTGCTGGCATCAATTAAGTTGTGATGCACTTTAATGGAGTGTTAATATTTTTTGTAATTTATTTATTTACTATTGTTTTTAAGATAAACTGATTTTTGTCTTTGTTAATTGTTGACGGGAAAGACTGATTCTTTGTGAGTTTTTCTATATTATATTATCTTGTATTTTTGTTTTGCAGATGAATTTAAAGTTTTGAAGTTTTGTATAGCTGAAGTATACTCTGGGGGTGTTTCATGATTGGCATGATTGTTTTTATTCTCAGTTTACCTTTATAGTCTCCTGGTAAACTGACCTGAATAGACATCTTTAGTTTATTAGCATAATATAATCAACCTACAGATATTTTTAATATTTAAATTTTGTACTAGATATGCTGCTTTCAGATGTCTAAAGAGGCAAAATATATTGTGGCATTGTGACTACAAAGCCTGGAAAATACATTGATCCTTGTGGAGAGTATCATAAGAGAGGTATACAGAGCAGGAAGGTAAACCAGAAAGACGCAGTTCTGTATAGCAACCAATGAGGAACAGGTATATCTTACAGCAAATAGTAACCACTGCCTATGGAGGAAACCAGATTTTTGACATCCGAGTCAAGACACGGTACAGAAGAGGCCACAGTGAACTACAGGTGAACATATCTCTCTACTGTCCAGATTTGTGCAGAATGTCTAGATTTTTGCATCATCTTTTTTATCTGTTCCTCATAACATTTGTGGATTTCTGTCAAATCACTAAGGGTTGAAGTAACTAAATAATGACATACATTTCAATTTCAGACTTCATATCCTTCAGAAAAATGTTTGCTAACATTATAAGTTTATAAGAACAATATTTAAAATCTGTCCCTCTTTTTTGGACCTTTGCCCCCTCCACCCTTATTTTAGGCTTTGTCCAGATTTCTTGGGATTGAAATGTAGGCAGGTGAAGGGTAAATGGAGTCTAGCAACCCTGAACACTGGAAAAGGAGCAAGAACTGCTGTCCCAAGAAACTGATGAAAATAACCTTACTTGTTGGGAGACGAGAGTCTTGAAGGGAAGGGCTGAATCTGTATGTTCTGATTTCTGAAATAGCAGTTACTTAGAACTAATGTACAAAAGTGTGTTTATCATTGTAAAATCATTCAAAATAATTGTTGTACTTGATCTGAAGTTCCTCCATTGTGCTATACCTGCTTTACAACTGCTACAATATGCACACACACACATGTATATTATATTATATTATATTATATTATATTATATTATATTATATTATATTATAATTATACTATATTATATTATATTATACTGTATTATATTATATTATATTATATTATATTATATTATATTATATTATATTATATTATACTATACTATATTATATTATATTATATTATAATTATACTATATTATATTATATTATATTATATTATATTATATTATATTATATTATATTATACTATATTATATTATATTATATTATATTATATTATATTATATTATATTATATTATATTATATTATATTATAATTATACTATATTATATTATATTATACTGTATTATATTATATTATATTATATTATATTATATTATATTATATTATATTATATTATATTATACTATACTATATTATATTATATTATATTATAATTATACTATATTATATTATATTATATTATATTATATTATATTATATTATAATTATACTATATTATATTATATTATACTGTATTATATTATATTATATTATATTATATTATATTATATTATATTATAATTATACTATATTATATTATATTATACTGTATTATATTATATTATATTATATTATATTATATTATATTATATTATATTATACTATACTATATTATATTATATTATATTATAATTATACTATATTATATTATATTATACTATATTATATTATATTCAATTATATTATATTATATTATATTATTATTCCATTATATTATACTATATTGTATTATATTTAACAGTGCTAATGTCACAGTCAACTGAAAAGTAGGTGAAAGAAGTAGACATATGATTTAAACCACCAGAGTAACCACAGCACAAATCTGTGAGGGACAATTTACTAGTAGTTGCAAATAGAGTCTGACAATAATGTATAGAGCTATGACAAAGTAACATCCTAGAAACCTTTTTTTTTAATTTCTCCCATCTCTGTCTGCACATTCTATAACTTTGTGCTGCTCAGTTAACTAGGTTAAAACCCTTGGGTTATCACTGAAATTAACATAATTTTCCAGCAGTTCTTATCCAGTTTATGAAACCTAACTAAAAGTAAAGTGTCAACTTGCACAGTGCTTAGTATAATTAAACCAGTCAAAGAGAGCTTACACAGCGCTGTTATGTGAGAGTGCCAGGACATCATACATTTACAGAGACATGTCAGTTGGACTGTACAGTATACATATAGTTAATTATGCATAGATGCATTGAAGTCATGATAAATATATCTGGAAACCACTTCTATCTGCATGGTTGTACAGGAACTCTAGTAACACATGAAGGAACATGCATTCGTAGTGTACAAATCCAGTTACACTGTAAACAATGCATCAGCTCCTGATGTATGTACTGTATATACATGAATTATGGCATATTGTACAAGGCAGTATTGATAGGGCATGCAACATCTGTAAAGCCTGTAGACCAGTCCAAATGCCAAAAGTCACAGAGTGCAAGTGATACCATAATCACTTACTTTGCCACAGGAGGAAATAGCACATTGTATAGCAATGTGCATGAATCATTGATATGCACAGAACCTCTGGAAGTGCAGTGTGCCTATACATGGTAGATACATGTAATGCACAGTAACTTAGGTTGTGCATACATGCTAGAGACACACACATCACTGTGCCTTGCTGCAACAAATAATATTATCATGCCAGCAACATATGTTATGGCATGCTCTGTGTTTGAACAACTTGGTGTTTCTGTAGTTGAGCAAGAGCATCAGGCCAGCCAAAGAGTCTGCTAGGATATGCCACAAATTCTGTGCTCACTGTGCGCTCCTCATGCTCCCATAAGCCACTGCTTCATCATCCTGTAGTAAACAATGGATAGTCTAGCAATGTGACAACTGAATGACATATGTATGGCAGAAGTGAATGAGTACAAAATACTGACACTTTCCCATTCACATTAAAGATTAGTAATTATGTACAGACTATCTTTTCATGCATAAATTATATCACAGTGTGGCTACTGGTCTGTTCTGTGGACCTATGCCCATTGGTGTCACCCACAGCAGCCCACCCTAGTCTTCCTGGTAGTGAATGCATGTTGCGAACAAGTGTAATAAAGAGACAAAAATGCTCACCTGTACAAACTGCAATCAGAGTAGGTTCATAGGTTCATAGGTATGTACAAGGCTAATGGCCCTGGGGCCTTTACAAGCCTAGCCCATAGGATTACCCTGGCATCATGCCACCTGACCTTAGTTCCCAGTGCCTCTGTTGAGTAAAGCCACTGGAGTGATTGCTGAGGTGAGTTTTCTATTTCCCATCCACCCATCAAGATTTTTCTTGGAGAGAGCCAGTGAGGTGCTCTGCTTGACATGTATGGGAAGTCTATTCCATAGCATGGGCAGTCTCTGGGGTATGAACCTGTCCCTCCAGCATGTTCTGTTGATTGTGGTAATGAGGTTGAGGTCTCTGCAGCATGTGGTGGGGAGGGATTGGGATTTCTTTAGATGTAGTATTTCTAACAGACCTGGGTCAGACATGGCTTTGTAAGTCCAGCAGAGATCGCCTCTAAGTAGGCAATATGAGACAGAGAATAGTTGGAGTTTTTTTAGTCTGTCTATATAGGAAAAATGTTTAAGGCCTAGGATCCTCTTTGTGAGGTACTTTTGTGGCCTGTCCAGTTGTTGCAGGTGTTTAGTGAGGTACATGCCAAATGGGGAATTGTACTCGATGATTGACCTAATGAGGGAAGAGTAGAGGAAGACAATGACCTCTTTCTTCCTGGATGCAAACCCCTTAGTAATGAGATGTGCCACATAGAAGGACTATATGACCACAATGGCAATGTGGTGATCAAAAGAGAGATTGCTGTCAACCTGTGTTCCCAGATCTCTTATAACGCCTTATGTGTTCAGTGTACTACCATTGATGTGTAATTCATGGGAACTGGGTTTTTCCCAAAGGAGATGGCAACACATTTTGTCAGTTAATTTACTTTTTTTCTGACAAGAAAGATTATTGTTGGTTTTAGTGATATGCACAAAGTATACTATAATTATGCAATGCAGGAGCAGTAATGTGCCATGCTACTGTGTTCTTTCTTAGACAACACAGTACAAAAACACACCAAGCAGTGTCACATAACCAGCCACGTTAAGAGTAACTGCATTCAGCATGTTTTCAGCCATGGATGTTTGCAAATAAAGGTAGCCTTTGTCAATAATTGCACGTGTCGTAGTGTACAATGAGCTTAAATGGTGCATTCGTTTCATACATATGTACCATGACATGCATGGCATATTACAGATGTGCAAAGTAGCCATAAATATGTATTGTATCTCAATTTTTGCTCTCAGAAGGGAATGTGATAGTGTGTCATCTTAATGGAAAATACTGTATGTGTTGTATTTTCATCATCTTTCTGCATTGTCACACAGAAGATGGGGAAGGGGCTGCAGCAGACTGCAGTTTTGCATGGATATTCCATGTCTACGTACATTCAGTCTGAGTGCAGATATCTGCAGAGGAAGTATTACAGTTGACAGTACTGTCATAGGATACTGCACATTGTCTCGCTCTGCTGTAACCTCAATCAGAGCAGCTAAAAGGAATGGATTCAGCCAATGTTTAGCACTGAGAAGGCAGGACTGGGGACTCAAGTACTCCAGGCACAACTTGTTCCTAGCAGGTCCTTCACTATTTGAAGACCAGAAGCTGATGATCTTGTGCCTGCCACTACCATTGTTACGGGATACCAGAACGTACCCAGGTGCAGCACAAAGGTTAATGACCAGGGGCTGATACTGTGCCCAATAACAATGATGGTGTGTTGGTCAGGCTGCTTATAGTGGTCCAGACTTCATGTCACAAGGGAGGTCGAGCAGTAACATCAACAGTAGCACCATCTGTAAATTGGTTATGGATATGCTCTATGTATATGTTTTGAAACAAGTGCCTTATCTGAGTTATCTGTTCATATTAAGCATGTTGTCTGCGGTGCTGATTTTATTGCTACATGCACCACTGTTTACTGTTAGATTTATCATCTAATCAGGTACTTTCCTGCTCCAGCTGTATTATTAGCATATCTCTGTATTATCAGTGACTGCCTTTTGCACTCCTTGTTATTGAAACAGAGCTGTTTGGTCAGTCTATTTACCCAGTCATGAAATTAATAGCTAATATATTAAATAAAATGTAAATGTATGCACTGCTCTTTAAATGGCTGTGTGCATAATAGATGTGCTGATGTCAAGGTAAAATTAGCTGTGCATACTGTACAAAGCTGTTTGCCATGCCATTGTACTGGGAACTTATAAAACTATATATGCCCCACCACATTTACATACTGTCATTCAGCAAATGTATAGCACAGAGATGGTCATAAAATAGCTTCCTGTCTTGCAAGTGGCTGATGGAAGCAACAAAACAACACGTTAAGTGCAGTGAGTCATGTATACATTCAGTTAAGAATTGGTTATGCAGGTGTTAGAAACAGAATAAACTACAGTCACAAAATATTCTCAAATGTAAGGCAATAATTTCCATATAAATGAATACATGAAATTCTTTCCATATGCATGAATAGGTAAAGATAGGTTAATAAGTTTAGTTGTCAAGCTTACAACCTAATGAACATAAAAAAAGCTAACTGGCATAACCTCATTTTACTATTGCCTGCTTTTCATGTACATGTCAAGATTATTTCTTAAGGAAGTTAATGACTGATGCCTGACCATAAGCGGAAAGCTTTCTACATAGTCTTGGATGGTGTTGAGTAAAGTATATTTTATATTTTTCTACTACTGACATTCATTTTAGTATTAGGTTCCCTGGCCAGTTGTTAACTTCCCCAAAAATGTATATCAGGCACAGGCTGTTAAACAGAGATGAATCAGACATTGCGTTACAAACCAGGCAGAGATAATCTCAAAAGAGCCTTTAAGAAAAAAGTTATAATACAACTTCCTGAAGGATATCTAAATAGTGCACGTTTTCCATTCTTGTGGTATTTTTGTAAGGAATCATAACCTTTCCAAGTTAT